>NC_141755.1:41570030-41870030 GCF_982258835.1 Parasteatoda tepidariorum
CGGTATTTTTTCCAACTAAACAACTTCTGAAAATGTACTGAACAGTTCATTCCAGCTGGAATAACCTCTAGGTTTTAACTCTATTTATTAATTTTAATAAGAATTAAATGCATAAAACAGCAAAAATATGCAAAAAAAATTTGTTTTTTAAATTCTTAGCTTCTTTTTTCTCTTTCTAATGAAGTTTAAGAGTTAACTATCATTTAATTTGAATTTTCTTTTTTACTCTTTTTTTGACGCTACTATATTTTGCTTAAAAGAAGGAGAAAAAAAATCTATAAACATCTTATATTGAGCTAACGAATTAATAAATTTTTTTAATTAAACTTATTTAATATAATTTCTTAAAAGAAAATAATAATTTCATATTTTGTATGAAAAAAACTACTTAATATATAGTTATAAGTCTGACAAAAAAATTATTTTATTTCTTATTCTGAAAAGATATTTGTGGTATAGATTAGTATATCATCTGTATTTTCAAAAAGAATTATGTCTAAGTACTCTCTAAAACTTTTTTTTTTTTATTATTTCAAGTCTTAAAAACAAAACATTCTTCTCGTTTAATTAATTTTTTTGTGTTTGATATGTGATAATCTTGACTTGGATTAGAAATATAAAAAAAAATAAATTTTAAGCTATTTCTTCTTAACAAACGAAATAAAACGAAAGACAGGTAAATAGAATAAACAATTAAAAAAATTTTTAGATGTGAAAAAAAAAATGCATTCATTTTCGGCAAAAGGGATTCATCTCAAAAGGAAAAGAAAATAAACAACCCTTGAAAAACTATTTCCGCCCAATAAGCGCTTTAGCTGACAGACTGTCAGTATTAGCGCAAAAATTTAATCCCTTAATATTTTTCTTAAGTTCTTTTAACTCTGATTATTGGCATACGAACATTGAGATGTTTTTAATAATTCTTTTTTTTATTTTTTTATTCTAGTATCTTAATTCCCTGCCACACCCCTTGATATAATTGCGCTTTACTTTTGGTATTTAAGCACTCTTGCCCCTCCCCATGGCACGAAAAAAATTGATTGCGCATCTACACATGCCTGCACATAACGTTTTGATAATAGCAACCCTCTTCAATTCTTTGGTCTTTGTTTTCAATGATAATTCTTTCTTATAGCGTTTCAATCATACCAACATAAAGCGGTAGAGAAGTTGAAATTAATTAATATTTTTTTCTCGTTATTCGTTCGTTTAATATCTTTACGTCTCTATTCTATTCAAAAACATCTACAACTTTTTTATTTTTTTTAACCTCATCCCCATGTTTATATGAACACGCGTCCATCGGTGGATCTTTTGTGTGATGAGACCAGGGAAAACTGGATAGGGTACTTACCGACTGCTGCGTAAAAATACCCTCCTTTTAACGCACGTTGGATAAATATATCAAATCAGGTTGAATGTGTGACGATGATAAAAAAGACGGGGATGATAGAGGGGGGGGGGAACTAAAATAAAAAAATAAAATAAATAAATGATTCCAGACGTTTTAATTAATTCCAATAGACAAGTTCGATTCTTGGTCTTTAGTAAAGGAAGTTGCTGGCTCCAAAAAAAAAGGGAATAATAACAAAAGAAATGAAAGAAAAAACAAATTTTTAGTGGGGGGGGGGATGCTGCTTACAATAATCTGCTACCGCAGGATGTCAAAAACAAAGAAATGTAATTAATTGGCATATCTCTGCCGGTGATTTTTTTTAATCTTTTTTTTTTTATGTCTTTAGTTTTCACTTTTTCAGAAGTAAATTCACGGTGTTTTTCTCTTTTTGCATTCTTTGATGCACATGACATTTTTTTTCTTTCGAAGCTCTGATATTTCTTTCATCAGATTTTTTTTCTTCCCCCTTTCTCTTAAGCTTGTTGAGGAATCCTGTAAATTTCAGATACTTTTGTGTGTAAAATGCTTTTCCTAAAATGTTTGCGAAGGTATTAAAAAAGAGAAACAATTCGGTTTAGTAAAAATAAGAAATTATACCATCTTGAAATAGCATCAAAGAAATAAATGACAATTTATTAAGCTTTCTAAAAAATTAAAAAAAGGGTTCGGACGTTAACAAATGCTTTTCGCATTTTTTTTTCCGCTAACGAAAAACATCCTTTTCTATTCATTTGCTAAATTATAGATACAAAAAAAAGAAGTGATCCCAAGTAAAAAATTTAAATTAAAAAATATATAGAGTCGGAATTTTAAAAATAATTTCTTTATGATGCCACATTAGCCTTAAAAACTTTATTACGTACTACAAAAACAACATTTGATAAAACATTTCGAAGTTTGATTCAGAATTTTAAATTTAAAAAATGACGTATATATTTATTTTTTTGTAATTTTCAAAGTTAAATAATTTATCGTTATATTAAAAATATGTTTAATGGATTCTTATAGTATGTTTTGAATTTAATGTGATGATATTAAAGAAAAGGATACAATTTGTACTTTGGATACAATGTACTTTTTGTAAAATGTACAATGTTTATAGAGCGGCAAAAATTCTATAGTTAACTGAGAGTACTTATAATTCTCGTAATAAAACCAAAATATACTGCATTTAAACCATTTATTTGGTAATAGTTTCGCTCATATGACAACGACTTACCAGAAATTCTTCCTATCAAAATTATAGTTCTTATTATCACATATTTAGTAAAAATATAAAACTGAAAACTAAATTTATCAGATTAAATGGTTTTTATGCCATGCTCTATAAGGTATAATGATAAAATGTCCAAATTTTACCACGCATTTAAAACAATATTTTATTGTTAATTTTTACAAAATCATTACCTAAGCAAATCGGTAAAAATTACCGTGCTTTTTGGTATTCCTAAGAGCCAGAAAAACGGTAAACTTTACTATATTTTGGTAGTTTATCCCATATTTTTTTGTCAATGCATTTCGACGGGATTTAATATCAAACATGTGCTCCTCGCTTTTGCACTTCCAATTCTTGCATGCACACTTTTTAGTATAAATTGTTCAAATGTGGGAAACTTTTCTCTATTTTGTTTAATTTATGGAAATATATCTTTGAAAAAAAATAGGGATATTAATAAATACTCCATTATATAATTGACATACAACATTGACTTTTCTCTACCTCAGAGGTACGAAGGGAACAATACTCAAAAACAAGTATACCATAGTGAATTTCACACAGCGCAAAAAGAAATTAATACGATTTTAATACAAAACGCTAATTTTCGTAGAAATAGCTAATTCAAAATTTAAAAAAAAAAGCATGAAAGGTATTTGTATACAAAAATTCAAAACTAGATTGTTATCTGGGTACATTCTATACCAAAAGAGATATTCAGATTGTTGTTTGTCTGTCGTTTAATGGAGCTGAAGAAAATATTCCAGCATTATTCTTTCCCTGAACTTGGATGTCTTTGAAGATTGTTTATTGTAAACTACATTTAATTTCAAACAGTTTAAAAGGAAATAGGGAAACAATTATATAACAGGGAAATAACAATTAGTTAACAAGAATGTAGCGGGGAAAAGTTTAATTAAGTGACAGAGAATAGTGAGATGAGTTCAACTTCAAATCATATAATCGGGGCCAAAAACCATAATAAGAAGCAGAGTTTTAATGTGTTAATCAATAATGCGCTAATTAATAAAGTGTAATGCTCAATAATGAGTTAAATCGAATCATGATTCCGTTTAAGTAGATTCGTAAATTATAGTCAAATTTTAGATGGTTTAGTTCATCCAATAATACGGTTGAACTTTGCACCGCATGAAGGTTGTAGAAAATTTCAAAGAGATTATAGTTCAACAAGTTCTGATGGTATTGCAAGTCCATTTTTTTAGAAATTAAAGCAAATTATTGAAATTGACTATTAATGCTTTTATTTTAGAGGCTTTATCTGGAATCAAACTAAATATACGAAGGTTTTAATTAAGTAAAATTAAATTGAAAAATGAATTACTAAAAAATACATCTGGTTAAAAACACATCTGGTTCGCGTTATCAAATGTTTTTTGGTTAACAATAAATCCACTTTTAAAAATTTTGGAGCAAGTTATCGGTCAAAATTGTTGCAATCGTAATAGGGTGCTAAATTCAAACACATTATCAAGCTTCGTAAACTTGCTTACATAATACTGTAGTTTAATATGAGGTCATCATTTATTGAGGAAGCAGTAAATTTGCACCGCATTGTGGTTCAAGATACTAATATTATGGTTCAACGTTGAACTTAGTTTTCTGATACTTAGAGACATAAAAACTTTTATTCCAGAATTTAATAATATATTTAAATGAAAATGAAAAAAAAAACTACATTTTTTTATAAAATCTATTTTTTACTTTGCTCTGCTTTACTTACTACAGAACACAATTAACAAAAATAATGATTTTATGTATAAAAAAATTCTATGAGTATTTCATTAGAAAGAGTTTTCCCAACCAGATAAGTAAATTACTGATCATGATGCGAGATCCTAATAAAATTGTACTTACATACATTGCATTTGGAGCATGGAAGTATGCGCCACCCTTAAGTCGAAAAACAGGTGTTACCTGCATTGAAATGGTCCCAGAACCAATCAGAAGCTAGAATCGGCTGCCTCAGAACCTCTCGATAATGACATGTAATTTCTATAATCGCCATAAATGCGATAATTTTAAGAACATGGTCATTTCGTTGTTGTATTATATTCCGATCTACCTGCCTATCGCAATCTTGTGATAAGAAAACCTTTTTTTTTTTTAAATGCCGTTTAATTCGTCTAGTGGGAATTAAGGTGGGTCTCTCTTTCCAATGAATTTCGCTCGTGAATTCTTTGGGGACTGTATATAATAATTCAAAGATAAGATGGATCTTAATAATACATGTAAGTCTAGTGAATATCAATGATGCATTGAATATACCTCAATGCTTCAACATTTACCGTGGAAATGTTGAATAAATTGATGATACTGATAATTCTCATGGTGATGTTATTTTATTTCATTCCCGCGGTTGAACTGCCGATCCACCGATTTACGTCCACCAATGTTCAGCGCCGTAGCCTTGCAATTTTGAATGCGATTAAGAAGAGAAGGGAATTTGCCAGAAGAAATTTGCCTTCGAGGAGGACTTTTCAGATGATACTAACCCGTATTTGCATTACATAGAGATTAAAACCACGAAAAAATTCCCATGGATAGCCTGGTGGCAAAGGGACTCGAACCTAATCCGTTTACCACTGAGAATATTTTATATCAGTACTGTGGTCGACGCGAGTATTGTGCGGAATTCGCAACCATCACCCATGGGGGACGATCACCATCACGGGATATGAATCCGAGTTACCTCATTGCAAGACGAACGCTTTATCCCCTGAGCTCATAGTGATGTTATAGTGTTGACACTTCTATCAACAACTTATATAATTGTTTGCTTACTTTAGTTAGTAGCAGTTTTGACTTTGGCTCACAAACTCGTTCCGAATTATATTTTCAAGATTTATTCAAATTTGTTCAGATTTGTTCATTAAAATCAAACTTAGTTTAATTAAAAAAAATAGGTAAAAATAAATAAAATTTTATTACCGTGATTAATGTAAAATTTTATTGGTTTTTGAATGAGACGATGCAATTTCGGTAATGGCTGATAAAATAGTATACTGGTTAATTCCATGGAAATATGCATGACATCAGATATTTTTTTTACTCAAATTAAGTGACTAAACATTAATATATCTGCACAAATTTTTCTATTCAGCAACCTTCCCCCCCCTTATACACCTCTCAAATTGGAAATAACTTAAAACATTTTTGTTTAGTGAAAAGCATTTTTAATCAATAAAATGAAAATTTGGCGCTACAAGCATGACAAAAATGGATACTTACTGCTTTAACAATATGATCAATTGCTCTGAAATGGTATACAACTTAAATTGAGAAATTTCAGTTTTATAAAACAAGACTTTATTCAAAAACAAGAAATAATAAAATTACTAACTTCAAAGAAAGTACCTTTTTAAAAAAATAAAAATAAAAAATAATAATTACTCGCCTGACCGACATAACAACGAATTGTAACGGTTTAGGTTAACTATTCTTGAAAAATATAATTGGTTTAATATAATGCTTTTAATTGTTAAATTCAAAACTTTTTCCTTCTGTTTTAATGCAAAGAAAAAATAATTTTGCTAAAATTTAAAAAATGGTAACAAACATTACATCTGTCTGCTTTTCACAGAATTGACCTACTGCTTTTACGTAGCACAACCACTAGAATGAATTAAGACACTCTCAGTGTTGGAAGGATTGTGTCTTAGAATTTCCTTACGATTGACTTACATTGAATAGGTTTTGTAGTTCGCCGTGTTTCTCAAATAAAGATTGGTTAGGAGTTTGATATTGATATGGAGGATTGCCTAGGAGTTTCCTAATCTTCTGACTCAAAATTTCAGTAGTACATTGGTGCTGATTAATATTCCATGAACTGGTTACTTAAAGATAATTGTTTTAAATGACATCGGAAAATATTTGAGGTAGAATATATTTTCCAGTTGGATTTTGACCAAAGATTTATGGTATTTTTTTGCTTTATTAGAACTGATTGCGAGATTTTTTACAACTGACAGATTTATTACAACTGATTGAGAGACAACACTCAAATAGGAAAAATGTATAAATTTGCATTTTAAGTTTGTTTAAGTCTTGTATTTCTAACCCTTAATATAATTATTATCATTTCGAGGTTATACTGTCAAAAGCTATCAAATGAGTAATTGGCAAAAATGAAATAAGTTGTCTAAGTCTGTAATCTTTCTTGGGGAGAGCCCATGTTAACATACTTTTGGCAGTATACTCAAGCTATGTTTTTTTTCTCTCAAAACTAAAAAAAGTTAAAGACTTAAGCGACTTAAGGCATATCATCTCGTTTTTGTTAATTATTGATTTGGTCCTTTTTTGGTGTAGAGCCATGATTTATAAATATTTAAACTCTTATTTATTTCTGTTAGCCTTTGAAATAATGTTAATAAAAAAATTTCTTTCCGCTCTATTTCTCAGATTGTAACTTAAATCTAATATATTTTGATTTTAATTTTTTTTCTTAAATCATATGGGAATTCAAACTATGAAAACAGATGCTGGACATAAAAGAAAAATGTACAAAAGTGTTTTTTATTTTAAATTAAACCTGATAATTAACGAAAACCTAATTCCGAATTTTGTTGCTAATATATAAGATATGAAATATGCATTCAACCCCTAGATTTAATTTCTCTACCCACGGTTTGAACCGCACAAGTAGTCCCATTAGTTGCAGAACTCAATCAAACATCCGTCAAATCGTCTGTATTGCCATGTCATCTGTTGATATTCTTTCGCTTATAAATAACGACCTATTATCTATAAAAACATAACGATATAGTGTTGCTCAAGGAAAAGAAAAAATTAAACGAACATGTAAGCAATAAAAGAAGAAAAAATAATAATTCCAGCTACTGACTTGAATTTCCTCAGCTTCGATAATAGAGTATTTTTCTCACAATGTCATTTTCGAAACCTAATTCTTGATTGATTTCCTCTTGCCCATTCAGATTTCGATTTCTAAATTATACCTTTCGCATCGGAGGTAAACCATTTAAATTCCGCCGCATCGAAGGTGAGGCAATGGAAAAAATTTCGCTATTTATTTACCTTTATTTTTATCGGGCTAGTTATTTGTTTTATTTTTGCGTTTTTTTCCTTCTTTTCGTCTAATAAATCGCACCGCGAGATTTCTGACTCGTAATTTTGGCCAGTTTCAGGTGGATTCTGCCTGAATATCAATTGGCAAAGGCGCGGCGCACGGGTGCAGTTTTTGGTATGCATCGATATGTGAGTAATTCGCTATTAGAAGAACGCATTAAAGTAAATCTTTCGTTTTTTACACGATCGTAATGGCGATAGGCAGTGTTGGTGATTAATCGGATTGTATCTCGGTAACATCTTGTTTTAAATTGTCAAGCGTATAAGTCGCATCATTTGCACCAAAATGTCCGTACACATGGTATGGTTTCCTAGCTTGTAATTATTTTAGAAATAATTTCATGCAAATAGAGAACGGTTAAGTATTTTGTATCATGGAGCAAAGGTCGCCGTAAATAAAATCTGTAAAATCTGTCTTTGCAAATGTTCATTGTCGGTTTGTAATTTCCAGTATTATTGAAAAATTGTACAGGATTTTTTAATTAGCATAACACTTTTATTGCATTGAGCTCAGATAATTGTAGTCTAATGAGACAGACAGTATCATTCATCACACAATTGGCCTGATATTTTCAGCGAGTTTGCAATAAGCCTAAGCAAATTCAGTCCGATTGAGTAACTCTTTAGTCAAATTAGTCTAAATGTATTTATTCTGATTCTATTCAGTATTAATTGTGAGCCATCAAATAGTAAGGCTTCTTTCTCTTTACCACATTTTTCAAATTTTATCACATATTATGAAACCATATTTTATTTTCCATTTTATTAAAATCATTGCCAAAGCACTTCAATAAAAACTACCAAGCTTTCTAGTTCTTTTATTGAGCAAGAAACATACTAAATTTTACCATATTCTGGTAGCTTTGACCATACTTTTTTTTCTCAACGTAGTAAGTACTTACGCATAGCTAAAATCATCAATATTTGTATGGTATAGCAATTTAGTGTTAGAAATGTTAAGAAATTTCTAACAATAACGAACTTAATTATGGATTAAGAGAAAAAGTAATTTAAGTATCTAAAGATGCATATCGTATCTATCAAGCATAGCGATAGGGAAAGATTTATGACTTCAGTAATTAGTTTAATTTTGTCTGTAGCATCATTTATCTAAGATATTCATTTTTGAATACGAGCTTACTACATTTATAAAATTTATGGCTCTTTGTTGCTGTAAGGAGCTCTGATTGTATCACATATTCATCATCATGAATCAATCCTAGCTTACAGTTGTCAATTCAAAGACAATTCTCCATCTCGAATAATGATTTTTGATTTAATGACTTTTATTGAAATGGTTGATATCATATGCAAATATTGGAAAAGGCAAATAAATTACTCAACAAAAGAAATAATCCGATTTCGTATCACTATTTTTAATCTTTATATACGATGCATGACAATGTAGGTTTATATTATCAATTGATGTGATTGACAAAGATTAACTTTGAAACTTAAGAGTAAATCCTTACTGTTCAATTTGAAACAGGTAAATATGCATCTTTGAAAAATCAAGAAACTTTAAAGAAGCGAATTACTTAATTTTATTATTAATATTACTAATTTAATTACTTCTTTAATTATTACTTATTTAATATTAAGTCTTTTTCGATGCAACAATAAATATTTTATAGACTTTTATATATTGATTTTACAATTGAAAATATCATCCCGTTGCCTTTACAAGTTTTATGAAAATAGCATTCAATACTTGTCTTTTTCCTTTTGGAAACATCAGGTTTCATTTTAAACTTTTACGTATAATGTGTTTGATTTCTTGTTAATTAATTATCTCATAATAAATGCTTGGTATATGATGCAATCTTTCTACTATTATACTCTTCTTTTTATAAATGTTTCTGCAAGTTTTAGGGAAGTCAATATTTGTAAAATTGATTGATATTTGTAATGATTACAGCATTACTTTTTAATTTCTGATTGTGTACTTTTTATAATGTTGGGAAATATTCTTTAAACAATAATTGGTGCAATATAATGATATTTTATGTAAATACATTTATATGTTACTGATTTTCTTTTTTTTCCTCCCTCGTTTTTTAATATTAAATAACATTCTGAGTATGTAACAATCAAAAACTTGCCCAACTTGTTTCAACTTGTTTCTGAGGTGTACTCATCAGAAGATTCTTTTGCACGTTTTTCGCTCTAATTTGTAAGATATAAAATACATTAATGATTAGAATTAAGTAAAAAAGAAGTAAAAAATAGATAGCAAGCTGATTTGAAAACTCAAAGTTTAAATAATTTTTAAACACGTCGTTTTAAAAAAGTCGTATAAATAAGATTCAATTTCTCAGGAACTATTCAATCGATTTCCCTCAAATTTTTTATTTTGCCATTTAATGCATACATACTATGGATTACGTAATTACTTATCATGGATTACGTGATACATACTTACACAATCTAAAATGATACAAGAAATATTGTATACCTTACAATTCAAAAGTTTTTCAACTATTACTTAAAAACATAATAAAAAATAATGCATATTTACTGAAATTTATTTTTTACGTGTATTATTTTTGGATGAACGAATTTTACAATTGTGTGCATAAATTTTACAATTCGCTTAAAAATTTCTCGATATATGGCGAAATACGCAAAAAGTAAAATTGACGTTAAGGGGTCCAATCTTCGGACCGCTCTCCTGACCTGAAAAATATGGGGACCATATTATTTACCTCCTCCTATGTTGGGGGTCAGAAATCTGAATCCATCGAAAAACGGGCACGTTTATTCAGAGAAAGTATGTTTTCGTGTCTGTTTGTAACTTAAAACATCGTCTACACTTATTAATTAGCATATTTGAGATCACCCCCTTGAGCGATTGAGATTGTGTCCTAGAACGTGAAGATACAATCATTAGATCAAAAGTTATTCAGGGTGGTCCATTTTTTATTTCGCGCACTGTAGATATCTAACAATAGCTCTGTAAAAAAGTTCACCAGAAGGATGATATACTAGATCTAGAACTCAAACCAAAGAGGAACTAAATGAAAAAAAAAAAAAATTCTAACTAGGCTGCGAAACTCTACCCGTTTTTCTCCCACAGCCTTTTCTTGAGAAATTTCAGAACTAAATTACAGAGATGATAAGAGAGAAGAAAAAAAAAAATCTTTTGCTCAACTGTCCATGTCAACTTCCTTGATAAAACTTCTTTTTATATATATATATATATCTCGCGACATCTGTCCATGAATCGGCATTCATCGGAGATGCCACGATCTCTTCCCTTGAAGTGTCATTGCAGAACAAATCGCCAGAGTCCTCTCTTGGGTGACTGACGAGTGAACAGGAAAAAGTGTCCTGACGAACTGAGATGGGGGTTGGAAGACCCCCAATGGGACCCAGAAGGACAGACAGAGGGTCATCCGTCTTCATCGGTCATCCCTAAAACGTCAAACCTTCTTCTGCATCTTCCAGATCGGTTCGGAAATACAATTTTTTTTTGTTCTCTCCCTTCCTCTCGTCTTCCCCAGTTCGTATTCCAAGTTGTTCTATTGTCAGAACATTATGCTGCTTTTGCGACTTTTTCAAAATTGTGGGTAACTGAGTATGAATGAGAATTCGTTTGCGTTTGTTATGTATTCATAAATTCATTTTTGGACTTTTTTGCTCTTTGATTTCCCTTTTTTTGTGTTGTTACAGTAGCATCCGAAGCATGTCATATAGGCTTTGAGATAGGCGCCAGCTGGCCTCTTATTTGTAAAGGGTCAAGGAAATGAAGATCAATGTATGTGTTTTTCTCACACATTTATATGCATTTCGGATGATATGAAAGAGTACATCAACAATATGCATAATGTGCAATTTATAAATAGGCCCAACATATTGTTGCATAGGAAAAGAATATACAAAAAAAGATTATTTATTTACAAATAAAATTTTTATCAAAATTAAAAAATATGTATAAATTTTGCAAATAAATAATATCAGAATCAATCCTGTTTTAAAATTTTGAATATTACATAGTATGTAAAAACTGAAATAAACTAAACTAATCTTAATAAGTTTTTGAAATAATCTACAGTGTTTTAATTTAAAATCAGAAAGGATGGAAAATTTTCCGGTTGCTTCCGAATTAAACTAATTACTCTTAAATGCAAATTAAGCTATTTAACATAATTATGAAACTTAACAATTAAATAAGAGAGAGAGAGAGAGAAAGACCTGGAAATTTGAAATATACTCTAATCGAATATTAGAACTTTCAACATTAGATTTCAATTTTCATGATTTGAATTATGCACTTAAAATACAACCGTCTAAGAGAAAAAAAATTATGGATAGAAATCGAAGACAAAAAATTGCTTATCATTTTAACAAACTAGTAATGTTAAGTTCATATGTTTAAAATATTTAATAGTTTGTTTAATAACTCACAATAAAGTGTGTAAAAAAACTGTGTAAATTTGTAGAAATCAAAGGTGTTTTAAATGATTACTTCCAATTGCGTAACAATTGTGCAGAATATTACTATGCTTAACTGTAATTTTGGTAACCTACTATATATTAGCTGGGAGAAACTATTCCAAAATATTTTAAACTACTCTACCCAACAACAAACCTATCTGTTATCTTTCTGTGACTTTTTTGAATTAACTGTTTAAAACATGTTCGCTTTCTGCGATTTTTAAACCAGTCAGTTTTTTTGT
This sequence comes from Parasteatoda tepidariorum, assembly GCF_982258835.1. Classification (NCBI taxonomy): domain Eukaryota; kingdom Metazoa; phylum Arthropoda; class Arachnida; order Araneae; family Theridiidae; genus Parasteatoda; species Parasteatoda tepidariorum. The sequence goes on from NC_141755.1 coordinate 41,582,425, forward strand.
AATGGTTAAAATCCGCGAACGTTATTTTTGATGAATAGTTTTTATCTTGATTCTCTCTGTCACAACATAGCAATGGATGTGTATGATGGAAAGTGAGTTTTGAAATAACTTTGGATAGACGCAAAACATTTATTTATTTTGAACCACTAAAATAATGAGATTTGATGAATTTTTGCATCTTTCATTACCATATTAAGGTTAAATTCACATTTTTTTTACTTAAAATTTACTGTTAAAATGAATATGAAAAAAATTGTCTCAATACAAAGTAAAATATTGTTGGTTTAAATTCAAACTTACATGCAAAAATCATGCTGAGCGCAATATTTTGTTTCATTCTTCTCAATAGTGTTTCTTAAATTTCGCTTACAACCATAAAAGATACAAACTCGAAAACATTCACTAAATTTCAGAATTTATAGCGTACTTACTTATTTACTAAAAAACGTTATGCACTATATAGAAAAGTGTATTTATTTTCAAAATTTATTCACTGCAATTTCTTTCGTTAAAATGAAGCTCAGAAAATTTTAGTCGGTTTGGATCGAAATTTATTTTACCTTATATACAAGACAAATATGCAATTGCTTATATACATAGATATGTGAAATTCTTTAATATTTCTCTTATATACCTTGAGTACCTCATATACAATGATAATATCAATTGAGAAAAACATGTATTAAGCATAATATTTAGTCATTACCCTAAAAATAAATCAAATTTGTATTCAAAAGCTCACAAAAATTTATTAGGGTTGACTTTTGTTTTTAGAAACTAAAGTAAGTTGTTAATGCAATAAAATGTAAAACATTTTCCTTAAGAAAAATAGCCTAAAAGCGTAAAAAAAGTTGTAACTTTATTGTTTATTGAAGCATAATTTGCATATGATGAAACTAAAAAAATATGTAATTTTGTTCTTTGCTTGAGTCTAAACCATTTGAAATAAAAAAAGAGAAAGAAAAAAAAAAGACTTCTTTTTCATATACCTGAAGAATGATGCCATTAGTATATTCTCAAAATTAGTCGATACATTCTCAAAAACGACCAATTTAACTTTTAACCATAATATTGCTGCTCTAAATCCTAATAATTTGCGAATTTTCTAAAATTTTATTTAGGTGTTACCTTTAAACATGTTACAAGTTATGTGCTGAGCATGTTTTCCTTCAAGTGTGAGATGTGAAGCTGAGCTTCTTTTATAATTGGTTCAAATTGCTATCATGTTGAAGTCAATGAGAATTCACACGACATTGTGGTTGTTTGAAAACTAATTAATAAGCATTGTTTTAAACTAATTAATAAGCTATTGTTCAATTGGTTATTACATTAATGTTTAAGCTTATTCGCCCGATATCGTGTTTCAATATGATCCAAAATTTATAATAATGTATGCAAAGCTATAATTAAGGAAGAAAAATATTGTAACCATTTTGTTTAAAAATATTTCAAAAATTTTAAAAATAAAGAGTTACTTAAGGAATTAAATAATTTTGAAATGATTATTATTACAGGGTTTCATTGCCCTATTTTTCAACAAAAAGTAAAAAAAAAATTCAGTATTAAAAATATTTTTAATCGCATTTCAAAATAATAATAATAATAATAATAAATAAATAAAATCATAATCGGAATATGTGCAGTAATAAAAACTATTTCCTCCTATTGGCTAAAAAGTACTTCATTTATATATGTATATACAATTAACAAATGCAAAAACATTTTCAAAGACTTTAATCATGATAAAATAACTAGTTTATGATAAATATTGCATGAAAAATTTTGAAAAAAATCATGCTTTTTTTTTGTAATTTATGACGACAAACAACACATTACAGAAAAAAAAAATCCCATTTATTTTTAAAGAGAGAATGCACTTTTTACAAACCCCCACTGAAAAAAGCACGTTTAAGAGCTTTTACGAAACGTAAATCGAAAATAAGCACCTTTAAGCACTTTTTAAAAATGCTACGTACCCTCCATTATTATCGCATCTGAGAGTACACTGCAGTAACTAAGAAAAGTAAATGTGTCAGAAAGAATTTCGGTTACAATTAGAGTTAATATTTTCATAAAAATTCTACTTTTCGAACAACTGCAATTAAATCGTATCAATGGCAGAAACAGAAAGAATCGGTCGATTGTGGATGGAATTCCACCGGGCTTCTTCGCAATCTCTCTCGGCATCCGGACATTTGTTTTCACGTCGTAAGAAAAGGTAGCTGAGGGCGAATCAGTTTTCTACACTCGCTGATCATGATTCGTTTTTGATTGTAAAAACGTGACTGACAACCCTCGATTTTTACTTTTTTTTCTTATTCTGCTTCTAGTTGATTTTATAGTTGTAGGTCACAGTTCAGGTGGAGTCGTGGGCACGCAATCACGTGATTTTTTGGAAATAGCCAATGGGGCGCTTCATTTCGGAAAGGTGGATACACTTATTACCATTAACAATGAAAATTAACCGTGGAAACGAGTGGCTTCGCACATAACAGTCACATGTATTAACGGCTTGCATGTCATTGCAGCTTTTCATAATTTATGAGCTGTTTTATGTGAGGATGATTTGTTAATAGCATTTTGCAAGAAAGTTTTATAAATTGACTGTATTGTTTTACTCCGTTATTCTTTCAGGCTTTCACTTTCTTTAGTAATTTTTTTTCTTCTTCTAAAAATGAGTTTTCTAGTAGAGAAATTTTCTTTTATAGTTTCATAATTTCAGGTGCTATTTTTCACTACATTCTTCCTAAAAGCAAGGGTATGAAAAGTCTTTATAACTAACTGCAGATTTTTATTATTCATTTTAAATACATTAAGTAATGACAATAAAAATAAAACTAAGAAGTTTAAAAAAAAATTAGATGAAATTACTTTTTGTGGAATTTGTAATAATTTTTACTGTTTCAAAGGGTTAATTCTTATGTTTTAATTTTTTAAAATATGTTGTCGGGTTCGTGTTAAAATTTTTAACATTGAATCTTGCTTCCAGCATATATTAACTACCTATGTTTGTTTTTATTTTCCATTCCTGCTTTGTAGTTTTAAACTTTCATTAACAATTGGTATTTGTTTTATTTTACTGTAAAGACCTACTTCTTGCAAGAAGAGTATCCTTATTCCCTTACTTTCGGTAATTAGATTTCTTTCATAAAACATATTTTAAAAACTAATACAATAAACAAATTTGTCGAGTAACTAAGTATTTGAGTATCACGAACCTTAAAGTATATTTTCTCCTTTATAAATAGTAAAGATCAGGATATAATAATTGGAGTAAAAGGTTGAAGCACTTATTCGAAATTTAATTTTTGTGTTTATGGCTAGGGTTGAAGTAAGTACTAAACTTTTGGAACTAAGATAACGCACGATCATACTAATTTAAGAGAAAATATATCAAAATGTTTTAAAATTTTGACAAACATTTATAAATATAATTTTTTAAAAACAGCATTAGATAATTTTTACTTTGTTCCTTTAATTAAGGGGAAGCTGGGTGGCCGAGTGGTTACGGTTCACGCGCCTGTGTCACATGTCCGGGATTCTGTTCTCAGACCCAGCAAGAGTGACTTAGCCTTTCATAAATAAAACATGCAATGCAAATAAATAACTTATAACTGTAATATTTGAATGAGATGGTAAATTTCTCCGTGAATAATAAGAAAATTAGAGTAGGCTCCCAACTATCCGGTATAATGTGGCAGATTGGTAGGCCGGATAGGAACCTCTTCCATTTCCTTCACATTGTCCCATATAACTAAATATATGTTACTCATTTTAAAATTAATAATTGATGCAAAAATACTCAAAGTTAATAAAAAAAATGCATAAATGTATGGTTGAAAAAGTCAAAATACATAGGCGACCACTTTAACATTCCTCATTCTTGCTTTGTCCAACTAACGTGACGAGTTCCCATATTCCTAATTTTTTTATCAAGCCAGAGAGTGAAATTCCCGGATAGTCTTGAGCTGGATAATGGGAAGCCAATACTGGAAATAAAAAAAAATCAACTTATTTCTATCAGTTTTATAAAACTTTAAACTTTTTTAATAAGTTACTATAAAGTGATGGCCTGAAGTTACTGTAGTTAATACGTACATCATTGGTATTTAAAAATGGGCTAAATAATATGGTTTAGTGTAAGTGTCTAAAACGCGAAATTATATATTTAGAAGCATTTCATATAATATAAATTATTACGCATTCTATTCAATTATTATTACGCAATCAATATCACATAATATTTAGCATTATAATTTAAATTTTTTTTCTTAAGTTATTTTTTGCAATCAATCAACTATAAAGAAGACAAGATATTAAATAACGTAACTAATTCACTCTTTAACCTTCAGTACAAAAAATAAAACTATTACTCTACTAGTGGATGAAATTTGACTATTTTAATCAGATTATCAGGAGATAAAAATACACGCTGCGTGTTAATGATAAATTATGAAATGTAGGATTGTTATATTTCCTTCGATTTCAGACTTTCTTAATATTATTTTATGACAACTTTCCGTAACATTCTTCTTTCTTTTTCCCAAAAAATTTAGCCCTCTGAGGGTGTAAATTTTATAATCACATTTCTCTGCTTAATTAGACTAATTTTTAAAAATAATTGTTTGAGTATTTTTTTGTGTTAATGTTTATTTTCTAAGTTAAATTCAGTCGTAATTTAAATGTGCTGATTATAAGATGAGAGATAAAGTGTAAGTAATTACTGAAGAAGTAATTACTTAATTGCAATCCATTCCTGATAATTTAACAAGTTCATAATAGAGATGATGCTTTATTACAATTTGATGATAGTGAGGTAGATCTCAATCAACTATAGTTCATACTTTGTTGTACTTTGTTATTAGAATACCATCAGTACAATATACGATAAGACTATTAGAATATTTGATTAGGAATTATTATAAAATATGAGATTTTAATACTATATTAGTTTATTTGAAAACGAATTTTTAATTATAAAATAGTAGTAAAACTTCATTATAAACAATGAGTATGAGAGTTTTCTGTGAGTTACTTAAAGCATACATTTTATCAAAAGTTTTATCAAGAAAATGCTTAATTTGAAGCGTCATAAACTGGTCAACACATTTTTAAATGTTTTCAAACCCATTTCTTCTGTTGAAAAACGGCTTCTTTTTTTGTTTAAATTTGAAACTTTTCATTTTTGTATAAAAAAAGCTCTATCGATTGTTTAATGTGATTTAAAATAGTAAAAATTTAAGTCAAATTTTATCTAAATTTATTAATTTTAAAAACACAGTAATATTTTTTTCATGCTTAAATCTATGCGGAATTTTATACGTCATTTATTTTTTTGGTGAAATTGAAAATTTCTTTTCTTGAACATTTAGTCGATAACTAGAAAATTACTTTTGCTTAATTTATAAGAAGTTTAAATTAGATAACGTGCTATTTTATTTGAATAAAATGTTATTCAATGATTACATCTTGAAAAGTTACTATCTTAACGATGAAAAACGAATTTATGATTTGTAGACTAATTAACAACAATTAATCCCATTTCATTCAATTATTTATGTATAAAAAATTAAAAATTTTGAAAATTCAGCGTTTTATTCACTAAAACTGATTTTTTAGCATTTTTGTAATTAATTTTACTGATTCCTAATAATTTAATTAAAAGGTCGAACATTTTTTTCCATCTGAGATTTTCCCCCCTTTCCTTAAGTAACACTAATCCCATAAGTTTGCAAATAATACGTTAGACTGAGCCAATTTCGTAGAAATTTTCACACGCAATATATTTACAGTTTTGTAAAATATTAGTTTTACTTTAATTTTTTATTGCTAATTTAAAGTTATTACTAAAAAAAAATATTGATTTAAATTTTGTAGAAAGATTCTTAAATTGAAAGGAGAAAAAAAAAGTATTAAAAAAACATGCAAAACTCTTGTAATAAATGCCATCAAAGACCTCCGAAAGGCAGCATTAAAATACAGTCATTATTGAAAATGAAAACATCACAACAGATAATAACAAGATTTATGACTGAGAGTCACAATAAACGCTCAGATTCACAACGAATTTAAAAACGCCACCACAAAAATCTATATAATTCTTCTCTTCGAAACTAATAATAACAGCTAACACATGAGATTACCTGCCAGCTGATATCATATAGATCGCACAATGAGAACTGCATTATTTATAAGGCTGTCGTCTTCACAATGAAACTTAATATCTTATAGCCTGGGGCGCAACTACGGTGACTATGCTCTGGACTTTTATCAGCGCTTGTAGCTTCCATATGAACTATAAAAAAGCCTATCGACTTTTTTGTGTACAGCAATTTTTGTTTTTCTGAGGCAATAGAAGGCTTATATACGTTTTCTTTAACGTTTTTCTTGAGAACTTTATATTCTAAGGTACAGAAGAAATCATTTTTAAATTAATTATTGTGGAATTATTTTAGGATGATAATCCTTTTTTTACACATTATAGTTACTTAAAATTCATAACAAATTCGTATGGATGAAGCTTATTTAGTTGATTTCAACGTGTAATTCAATATTTTTATAACCTTTGCAAAGCAATTTTATTTTATCTTAATCGTGATCATTTGATATGTGGTTTTTATCTTCACCTACATTAACTTTTAATTTTGAACTCGACACTGGATGCAAAACACTAGTTTGTCTAATATCAGGGGGAGCTCGGCTTTATTTTTAAGTCATATACTGAGAATATATAAGTATGAGTAAGTGGTATGAGTATATTAGTAATATAAATATATGAGATATAAGTATGATCAAAACTAACAGAATATGGTAATACTTACCGTGAACCTGGTTCTATGTGACCACACAAAAGCTTGGTAATTTCTACCGAAGCGTTTTGGTAAAATTAATTATGGAATATGATTTTGTACTATGTGATGAAATTTGGTAATTTTATCATTAAAAAAATTGATCGTTTAAATTTATTTTTCAGTTTTGTATTTTTTACTAATTGTGTGGTAATAAGAGCTATAATTTTGAAAACCAAAATTTCCACCAAAACCGTTACCTTAAGAACAGAAAAAATATTAAATGAATGGTTTGAATACCGTATGTTTTGGATTTATTTACTAAAAATAAATTACTTTTTTCTTTTATTTTATTATCAGGAATATAACTACCATACTGTGTGGTAATTTTACCAGAATTTGTTTCTTCGTGCATGAACTCGCATTTTCTTTTCACGAAATCTGTTAAAATCACTCACGATTTGTGCACGAATCTGCATGAAGCTGATCGTTACGTTCTAAATCATTTAACAGATCTCTTTAACTGTAATTTTTAACAGTATAATGTTATTTGCACAAACGTAATAATTGTGAAACGGTTAATAAGATTAGACAACCTTTCTAAGTAACTTTATCTTAAAATGCAACTCATAATTACATTATAATAGTAATGAAAAACAATAATTATCTCAGTTTTAAACTGTTGAATTAAAAGCGTAATAATAGCTGTACAGGAAAATTAGGGATACAAACATATTTGTGGAAAAACAATACCTTTATGACTTTTATTAATTTTATACTGACCACATGATTTAATTTTATGCTGACTACGGACAACAACGGAAAACTGCGACATCATCATTAAATTTTTATATATAGTAATATTAGTAGAACTTTATCAAAGCATCAGCATTATGAATTACAAAATAAATCATGGATTCATACAAAACATTAAGTTTTATGGATGCTTAAAAGTTGAAAGAAAATGAAAAAATACTGACTAAAAATGCTAAGTGTATGATTCTAATGCATTATTTATCCAGTGTTAGTTTACTTTGATTATTTTAAATTGATTACTCATTTTCCTCTCTTAACATAAATATAGACTTCTAATAGTCTAAACAATCGATTAAGTTCGAATCGTTTCTTTGTGCTTCCGTCCTTTGAACAACATAATTCTTTCAGCATTCTAAATACGTTGTTTTACAAGATGACAGAGATTTCAATTCTTGAAAAACTAAGAGGATGCTGATTTGTTTTCTGCTACGTACAAAAGTAGCCGACTTTTACCAGATGATAGCGATGTTGTTGATGTTTTTACTTTTAAAAATATTACAAACAAAAAACTATTTGATATTTGATTGCGTCGTAGATGTGTATTGTATAAAGGGAAATGACCTAATCTCTGCTGACTCGTGTGTTCAAAACATTTGTAAAAGAATTTTGAATTAAATGAAATTTAGGTCTATAGTTTGAGAATGAGAATATTATATAATTACAATAATAACAGCTTAACCATTTTAAAATGAATTTTAACCAAATATTTTTTAAATTAATTTTAAAGCTATTTTAAAATTATTATTATTTTTTTTTAATTCTAAAGCACTTCTTACGAATTTGTTCTTTTAACCTTCAAACTCTATGCTTTTCTCGATAGTGATTTAAGAAATGCTAGGAAATTATCAAACATTTCTGATTTTAGTGATCAATGCTTTTAATGTCCTCCAAGAAATAAAGTACAGCGCGAAAAACAAAACAGAAAAATGGACCATCCTTCACGTTCTAGGACTCAACCTTAATGGTTTAAAGGAGTGACTTTGTTAATTAATTAATACTGACGGCATTTTAAGTTACGACATCAGATACAAAAACGTACTTTATAGTTCCTGTGAAATCAAATTTTATAAAAGTCAGATATTTAAAATTCAATTTCTCAGGAACAATTCGACCGATTTCGCGCTGATTTTTCAGAGCATTAGACATAGATCGTATTAATGTTCTGCCACAGAGGTATTCTCGCTGCGTACGTTGACGGGACCACGAAGGATTTGCAACAATCAGATTCGATTTTTTTTTTTTTTTTTTTTTTTTTTTTTTTGCGCTTGAATTTTGATTTTTTTAAATTTAACTAACGTTTAAAGTAGTTGCCAAAAGTCGCTACAAACTACTATTTTTATGTATCGCACTACTCACTACACTACTTTTTTTTTTTTATAAAAAGTAGTGCAATACATTACAAACTACGAAAAAAAGTAGCGACTACAGTAGTTTCGCTTCTTGCAGCACGCTACATCCGACCACTGCTCAAAATAAACGTACCTACGCTATTTGTAAGAGGAAAAACGCTATTTCTGAGCATGCGCGGTATCGCTAAGGAGCGGAAAATAAGGTTAGTGTTAACGTTCACGGAACGTAAATGTAACGCAAAAGCTCTCTATTATTAATGATGCCTTTACCTTCTTCCTATTTCTTCCGAAAAGTAGGGCCAGTTACTTAATAATTTAGTATTTGGCTTTTTTCTTCTTATTTGTATTAATTTTACATTTGAAATCGATAAAATTTTTATATATTTTTATTAAATATAGTTACATTTTTACTAAATAAAAATGTCGTGAACCAGGGATTGGAATTAGACCTTTCAAAATGCCTTTAAATAAGAAATAAATAACATTGAATAACTTGTTAGGGCTACTAAGTTTGGTATGTTACCTTGTATACATCTTTACTTTATATTATTAATTCTTTTTTACTTTATTCGCTACATTTATAGCAAAAGTTAAAAAGCTTATAATGTAGTTTATCTACATATTATATAGTTTATACCTTAGAGAAAAAAAATTGTGAAGGTAAATCAAAAAGTAATTAAATTTTCCCAAATAAAGAAAAAGTTAATATACTTTCGTTATATGCAAGCAATATTTTTTTATATGCATATAAGAATAGATTATAGTTATTATCAACGAAGAAAAATCATTCTATTTGATTTTAGTGTTTATTCTATTCTTTGATGATAATTTAGTATTCATTCGATTCTTTTCATTCATTCTATTTAACATTAAATAGTTTTAAAATAAAAAAAAGATTAAAAATTGTAAGTAGGAATTCAATCATTTAAATTTTCTCATAAAAAACTTATATATATTTTCGTTATATGTAAGAAAGAAAAGTTCTACGTGCATTTAAAAAATAGACTGCATCAAATATCTTTTAAGGAAGACCGTTTCCTTTAAGCATGCAATGCGATAAAATATAATAAATTTAATCTTCATAAATAGAGAAGACATATTTATCTAAAAATATCTTTTTGTGAAAGTTCCTACTTGATTCAAAAATTGAAAGAACTGATTTATTATAAACGAATTCTGTTGCTATGGTCGTTCTCATCAACAACCGATAAGAATGCGACCTCCTCCACCTTTAAGAGAAATAATAAATTTAATCCGATGTGAGTCATTTTTGATTTCACAATTATCAGTGGCATATTGTCCCTTAGATTTCAGCTGGTCATAATAATAACAGTTGATAAGACCTAAAAACCCCTTCCAAAAGACAGGATGGTCTGTCGTTTATTCATCATCGTGCAAGGGGACTGCTGTTCGCATATCATCTCTCTCTTATCCTTTGACCTCAATTTATCCTAATTTACGGGCGAGAGAGGTCGGAAAGGTTGGATAAGATTGTTTTTCCCCAGAGAGAAAAAACCAAGAAGAAATAAATAAGTCCCGAGATATAAATAGGAATTTAAACGGGCATATGTTTTGAAGCGGCTATTTATCGCTCTTCAAGATAACTTGTTTATGTTGGACACATGATACGAAGCCCAAAGTCAAGACCATCTCCTTTTTTTACATCTTGATAAGAGAGAAGTCAAAACAATTCCTTAAATATATTTTATGCCCTTAATTACTTAATCATTTCCTGGTTTATTTTAATTCCTACTGTAAAGGTGCACCATTGTTTATCAGTTAGTTTTTAGTTACTTGTTTTCGCGTCTGCAGCGATGGTATTTTGCAATCTAAATTTCGACCACTTTCCGACTAGTTAGAGTTTCATGTGTAGTTTCATGCTCAGTGAAAATTCAAGTTTCATTTTTTTCTGCCCAATAAAAGTAGTATTTGTAGTAATTGTATCGCTTAACAGAATTTATTGTCAGTTGAAATTCTTTTAGACTAGCAAAATACTCTTGTAACAGCCCCATCTTTTACCTCCCGTTACAAATAAAAAATTGAATTTATCATTGATGAAGATTCCGAACAATTTAATTTTAGGTTGAGTGTTAAATTATTAACTGGAGATTATTGACAAAACAGTTGCTTCCTGGACTCTGAAAGAAATTTATCGCTAAATAGAAGCGTCAATTAATTTTTTTCCAAATTATGCCAGCAAAATCTTAGTAAAAAAGTTTTTAAAAAAGTTAGCCAGTGAAAAAGATAATAAACCTAAATTAAAATTTTAAAAACAAAGTTTTGAAATAGGATAAAAAAAGTTTAAAATTTTATTTTTGTTTAACCAAAAACGTAAAACATTTTGTTTATTCAAAAACGTTTTTTCGTTTTTAAATTAGATTATTTCTTATATTAATTTTTTTTTCTTCCAAAAATTCTATGTTGATAGTGTAAGACGTCTCTAAGCTACTTGATAAGACATCCGTCAAGAAGATTGGGAACAATCATAATAGATTGGGAAAGGAAAATTTTCAAATTAGAAATTTCTGCATTTTTTCTCTGTTTCTTTAAAACATTTTCAATAAAAATATCGGAAAATTTAAGTGTTGAAAGGATGAGTATTAGAAAGGGATAATTTTGATGCGGGTTTGGTTGTCTAAATTGGTCTCATATTGTATGAGTTTATGTCATATATTAGATATTTTTTAAAAGAAAAAAGTCAACATAATTATTTTTTAAAATATTATTTTGTCAGAATATCTTTTTTAAATTGAAGCTAAACTTTTTTATCCGAAATAAATAATTTTTGGACTTTATAAACTTTTAAAATTTTGAGAAATCATATCTTAGATTTTAGCTCATGCATTATCACAAACGTTTTAGCTTCTTTGTTAGAAGTATTTAAACATTTAAACTTGAAACTGGGACTAAAAATCATCATGCACTCGATTATTATAAATAATTTTTTTTCTCAAATGACTTAAAATTTGTAATTTATGAAGTAAAGTTGATCGTAATAGTTTTATAAATTTTTTAAGTCAGTCTAGTTTTATTACATTCTAAATGTAAAAAAGATCTGCGTTTGTCTACCAAACTGTTATAGGTTTAGTTTTTAAAACTCATAACTATGATACGCCAATGGCTAATGTAAAATATAAACGAAGCAGCAGAAAATAAAAAAAAATCTAAAGCAACAATTGTAACTTATTAGTAATCAATAAAGCACCTTTTGCGCGTTTTTCATTTATATACGACGTCTAAATTCATTCTTAATCTAGATCCCAGCTCTTTCTTAATCTATGTAATGTTAAAATACTTCGATTCTACGACGAAAAAAAATAAATGATTGGTTATACATCGTTTAATTTACTGACTTATTTTTAATACAAAAGTATTTGGCCTGAATTCGCTTAACTCTAAAGGAGGTCCTAAAATACATATTTGTACATTCAAAATGTCAATTCAAGATACGATTTTTTTCATAATTTTGTAATATAATTTATTTTTTCAATTTTACTTACTGTTACTTCTATATCCATTGTATTTATTGCCCAAATTAACAATGCTATAACGTTATCAAAATTATTATTTTTACGTTGGATACTTTTTTAAAATTCACTTAATTTTCAGTTATGCGTCTTTTCGTTTATGCGTCGATTTTCATCAGTCCCTTAAAAGAGGTATAAACTGTGCTTTACTGTAGTTCAAATTTATTTCGCATAGGAGAAAACGTAATCCAACTAATGAAAGTATTTTTATGCCGCGCAATATTTATTGAAGATTGAAGAAGACGTCCAAATGCAACTATAAATCAAAGGAATCTGCCAATCAGCGCAAAGACCGTGAAATGATAAAAGAGCATCAAAACAATCTTACAATAGTTCTTTTCACACTCTTTTTTTATCAATCCAATTCCTGTCCTTTTTAAGAATAAGAGATCCAACGCCTCTATTCTGTGGAAAGAAAAAAAAGTAATAAAGTGGCCACCCCAACTCTTTACGACGGTTTGGAGATGTATTTCTATGTGGCGCCGATTTTAAGAGAGTGCCTTCACTTCTTTTTTTTTATTATTATTATTTTTTTACATTCACTGGTTGGCGTTTATTTGCTTATCATCTTGTTATCTATCACAGATGCTAATCAAAATCACCCGGAACCGGCATTAGCTTCTGCTCCTAAGCAAATGCACGTTTTCTTAACATTTTTTATTAAATTACATCTTTACTTTAAATATTTTTGACTAATTATTTTCTATTTTTCTAAAAAATATATTTTTTTCTCTAATTATGAAATAAAAATCTTATTACACACGATTTTTATTTATTTTTCTTGGGGAGGGGAAGCATTGTCACGTTAAGAAATAACTACAGAATTAGTAAAAATTATCCATAATACAGAGCGAAGAATAATAACTGAAACATTAATAGCATTTTTGTAGCAAACGCGTTTAAATTGTTAATTATGGAATAATTAAAAGTTAATTAGTTAATGAATTAATTTCTAACATCAGTTTTAAATAAATTTCTTAATTTTTAAAATTTTTTTTTACAAAAATGATATGTTTTAAAGAAAATATCTGAATTAAAAAACATAAATATATTTTGTATTATATTGCAGTTTTTGTATTCCTGACTATTTCTTAGTTTTAGTGAGCATTATTTAGTTTTAGTAACTATTATTTAGCATTATGTAGTAATGCTTAGTGTAGACAGTTTAGTATTGTTAATTGTTACAACTAACCTTTGGTTGGAAAAACTTCCCCAATTTTATTTTAACATATCTCACAAATTTAATCATCAGTGCATAAATGTAATGTTCATTACATAAAATGCTCTTTAACTTGCTATAGTTGATATAGATATAGTGCAAAGATTGATTTTTAACAAGAAAATAATTTTTTTTTATTAATGGTAATAATATGGAGTGATAATCGTGATTTGCTACTCATAAATTTAACAACAATTTGTTGCAAAAAAAAGTTAATTCATAAAAAAATTGATAAGAAACAGGTATATTTTGCCTTTTAAGCTACCGACAAAAAACTTATTATGTGATTTATTTATCTAATATTCTTTGTAATATTTGATTAACAATCCTTTTTATAACTTATTCTAAACAATAGAGTTGACACTTAAAATCGATTCGGAATATGAATTGGTATAGCTTATACCAAGAGCAAAATATAGTTTTAATTTATTGTTTACAGTTGCAAATCTTTTAGGTAATATGAGGTAAAGGCTTAAGAAATTTGTAAAACTGTCTATTTGTTTAAAAACTTATTCAATTATTTTCTTAAATTTAACAAATCTAATGTTTTCATTTCGCAGATTAATTTTTTTTCATATTCATTTATATCAATTCGTAATATCACAAATTGCAATTCAATCTATATTTTTAAAGTTAATTAAATTTTGAATTTTTGAGTTAGGTAATATCTTACCCCTTCAGTTTATTGAGATTTAATATTTGATATTTACACTTGCTTTCTTTGTTCTTCTTATCCTATCTCAAGTTGTTTGAATTATCCTAATTACATGCCCAAAAGCTAAAATGTTAGTACTAATAATTACATTTATGCCAGTGGAGGCGTCTTTTTTGTGCCGCAAATTAAATAAAGTTTACGTCTTTCATTTCTACTTCTTAAAAGTTTATTCCAATCATTATTTCCGTTCATAAAAAGCACCACTTTTTACGACATTTCTTCCACAACGACAATTGTAGCACCAAAGACTATTATATTACATCTTTGCTCGTTAAATTGCAGCAGGCATTTCGCACCATCTAACGATGCGCAAAGTATATAATACGAAAAAAACACTTCAAGATGTAATTCATTTGCTTTCAGCGGCATCTAGTCTCATGCATAACCACTTATAGCTCTTAAATCAGGGCCTTGTTTTTTAGCGACAATAACACTCGTGTCCCTGTCTTTACCTAAACAATCCCCCTCCGGAAAAATGAGTAGGTGGAATGTTGGATTGTTATGCCAGAAAAAATATGAGGCAGACGGAATGTGTCACGTAATTCTGTCATCAGGGGGTGCAGTGTGAACTGTGTACTTGGAATCACCACCTTAAAGTTTCCCTCAACGTACTGAGAAAAAGGAATGGGTGACAACTATCATTTTATTTCAAATTCATGAGAGTTTTTGGAAGGTGAAAGATTTGTGGTGATGGCTATAATAAGGTAAAAAATGTTTTTTTCTCAGAACAAATTTTTCAGAATGAAGGTATGAATTTGGAAACCAAGTAAAGTAAAATGTGGGGAATAAAATCATAAAGTACCTAATGTGATTTAAGTTGAGTTACACACAATTTATTTTATTATTTCATAACTGGTGTTAAACAGTCAACTTATTATTTATTTTTATTTTTATTTATTTATTTATTTTTTTTTTTTTTGTTCCCGGTTATCAATGCTCAATTTTCTACTCTTTTAATTAGAACCCAATTCAGAAAAAAGGGAATTTCTGGGTCAAGCATAGTATCAAACTCACCTAAGTGAATAATTTTTGATAGAAGTAACCAGTACTTGATGAGAAAAACCTTGAAAACCTTCCAGGACTCTACGCTTTCGTCCTGATGGTAGTATACTTATAGATGAATTCAAATTCTGCACATATTTTTTAAATTTTTACTTTACTTTAATAATGAACAGAGCTGTGAAAAGTCGACACACATGCACGTGCCATGGGCAAAAAGCACCGTTGTTTTGCAGTAAACTTACATAATCTATACATAATAATAAAAGCGGCTGTGTGTGTGTCTGTCTGTCTGTAATCACAATATATCGCCCCAGAAGCCTCGCCAAGGCACGAAACTCGGCACATAATTGTGTTTTGACATAATGAAGAAGTATTTTTTTTCTTTTTCAAAAATTTTGATTAGTTATTTAGTTATCAGTCATTTTGTAAGTCTATGCTTTTCGTCTGCTTTTTCGTCTTCAAAGAGCCATATTCAAAAAACTATTAAAAAATGCATATACTTTTCCCCACTCTTATAAATGCATGCTAATGCGAACCTTACAATTGAAATATTAATTTTCGACAACTTAAACCAATGATATACGAAGGAATTAATAATTTAATTGTAAAGTTCGCATTAGTTTACATTTATTAAAGTGGAGAAAAGTTTAACTTTTGTATTAAAAATGTGGCAACATATTCGATACGTAAATAGAACGCTTCGCTTTGATATATTTGTCGCTGTTCATAATTGTTATAATAAGTTTTTCTTCTTCTTTCCACTCTCTATTTTTTTTTTCTTAAGCGAAGACGATAATTTTTGTAGCGATATTGTAGTACTTTGTACAACTAAAAATTCTTTTCACAACACTTTAAAAATATTTACTTTATTTTCTTTATATATACAGAGAACAGTCAGCAAAGAATTCGATTAGGTTGAAAAACATTTTGCTAAAAAGGAACGAATTCCAAAAGAAAAAATAAGCAACTTAAAGAATAAAAATGCTGATGCCAGCCAATTTTTTGAAAGTTAACTTAGAAATAACAAACCAAACGATGTTAAATAACAAACCAAACGATGTTAACAAAATGACGTAGAAAGCGCAACTAGATCAAAATTATACAAGCACAACTAGATCAAATTATAATACCTGAGTGCTTGACGTAACAGATATAGAAATAGAATTTGATACCATAAAAAATTATATAGAAATAGAAATTGATACCATAAAAAATTTATTCGTTTTCGTGTTCTTTTCATGTATTTAGCATTTTAGTTTTTTATTTCTTAAGCGTTGTAGATATATATAATTTCAAACATCCTCAAGAGCTATAACACATCTGCAGCAGAACTGGATATGAAGACAAAATTGCAGGACAGGAACACTTTATACATAATAATAAAAGCGGCTGTGTGTCTGTCTGTAATCACAATATATCGCCCCAGAAGCCTCGCCCAGGCACGAAACTTGACACAAAATTGTGTTTTGACATAATGAAGAAGTATTTTTTTTCTTTTTCAAAAATTTGGATTAGTTTTTTAGTTATCAGTCATTTTGTAAGAAAATCTATGCTTTTTCGTCTTCAAATAAGAGCCATATTAAAAAAACTATTAAAAAATGCATATCTCTTATAAATGTATGCTAATGCGAGCCTTACAATTGAAATATTAAATTTCGACAACTTAAACCAATAATATACGAAGGAATTAATAATTTAATTGTAAGGTTCGCATTTGTTTACATTTATCAAAGTGGAGAAAAGTTTAACTTTTGTATTAAAAATGTGGCAACACATTCCATACGTAAATAGAACGCTTTGCTTTGATTTATTTGTCGATGTTCATAATTGTTATTATAAGTTTTTCTTCTTCTTTCCACGCTCTATTTTTTTTTCTTCAGCGAAGACGATAATTTTTGTAGCAATGTAGAAATAGAAATTGATACCATAAAAAATTATATAGAAATAGAAATTGATATCATAAAAAATTAATTCGTTTTTGGGGTAGACTATATTTGAGGGTGCCCCCGCCAAGTTGTGATCGAGGTTGATCGCCAAGCTGGGCGATGTTGAAAACCAATCGTTATTCTGATTGGTTTAGATTTTAATCGTGATTCTGATTGGTTAAGAATTTAGCGTTGTTTTTAAATGTAATTTCAGAGATCCGTTAGTTCTACTTTGGATACTGGCTGGTAAGGTTACTTTTGCTTCTGGTACTAAAAATGAATACTGTCAATAAGACAAATCTTAAGTTTCTGTACGATTTGAATAACAAAGGAAAAAAAGTAGTGATTGACTGGTGTATGAATGAAGGTTTAATTAGTAATAGATATAAATGTCCTGTTTGTGGGAAAGATGTCTCTGGTTGAACGTAAAGATTGATCAGATGGATTTGAATGGGTCGTGTGAAAGGTTCAAATGCTCCCAACATAAAAAGATCTATTAGAAAGGGATCGTAGTTTAGACAGTACCTAACTGCAATTAGAGAATTCTGTGCACCAAAATCTGAAGATATTCAAGCTTAATGAAGAAGTGAGTTATTTTTCTCTTTTTCTTTCTGTGCTTACTCCATTAATTTTTGTTTCGATTCAAAATGCATTATAGTGGGTTTATTAATTTTGATTCTATTCTGTTCACTGCAATTTTAAAAAGCTTTGCTTGAATTTTCAATTGTTTCATTGAAATATCACTATGTTTTGGCCGCAATTCCTGTTACCACGGAGTTCTGGCAACCAAGTAAGACGCCAAACATAAGTCGCCGATTTCGCCAAGGGGCACCCTCAAGTATATTTTCCCCCGTTTTTGTGTTCTTTTCATGTATTTAGCATTTTAGTTTTTTTTCTTGAGCGTTGTAGCCATATAATATATAAAATAGGAATTTAATTGTTTTTGAAGGAACGATCACACTTACCTTGGATCTCTTTGGTTTTTCTATTCTTTATTTTAACAGTTTTTATTAAATGTAATTAGTTATTTCAGAAAGTTTCAGTTTGCAGGTAAGCACTTAGATTTTAATACTGAAGTTTCATGATTTGCTTTCATAGTATGTTCTAAAGTATTCGTTGACTTCTTAAAAACCCGATTACTGACATGACATGGCAGAATCGCCTTCCAAAAAACTTTGTATTTTGTCAAAGAAAAGGATATTAAGAGATTCTCAAAGAAGAAGAAGGGCCCAAGAAACATCTGTGGAACGTCGAAGAAGGATGGAACATGACCGAATTTCGACAAGCAATTCTAGAGCCCAAGAAGTATCAGAGAAACGTCAAAGATTAGAAGAGGTTTTCACCTAATGATGATTTCGAAAGCAACTTTTGTATTATGCTTTTACAATTTCTGAGGCCTTTTTAAAAAAAATTTAAAAAAATCAAGTCTCCACCTGATATTTATATTATAGGTTAGATTACCATAGGCCTTAGGTTACCATAGGCCTTATGTTACCATACCAAAGTTACATCTTCAAACATCCTCAAGAGCTATAACACATCTGCAACAGAACTGGATATGAAATTGCAGGACAGGAACACTTTAATTGTCCACTAATTTTCAGATTTCCTGCTATGTTTTAAAAAGCTTTATTTGTGAAAACCGTTAGCGTGGCGGACAGCTGGCCGCCTTTAGCGGCTAGTCTGAAATAAAGTAAGGAATACTATTTTATGCTTAAAGAAAACAAATCATTTCATTTCATTATTATATTTTTATTTTTCTATTCATTTCATTGCCGCGTTGCTGTAATGTTTTGGTTTAAAAAGCCTAGTTTAGACTGCGTTAAAAAAGTTTTACTTTCATTTTTAGGTAAAAATGTACATGTTTATGGAGAATCTCGAATAGTTTTCAAAAAATTAATAAATAAAAATAGAATTAGAAATATTTATTAAAATTAAGATAATTTTTTTGAAGTTTTAAGGTGAAAAAATAATCATCTAACTAGGAATGTACAGTCCGCAAAAAAAAAAAGATATCACCCTGAATAACTTTCGTTCTAATGATCCGATTTTCACGAACTAAGTGTCAATCTTAATGGTTCCTGGGGGTGACCTCAAATATGCTAATTAATTAGTGCTAACTATTAATTAAGTTACGAAATCAGACACAAAAACGTACTTTCTCTGAATAAACATATATTTTTTTTTACATATTTGGAATCTAGACACTTGAATTAGGGGGGGTAGACAAAATTTTAAAACAATTGGGTCGTAAATTGGGTTGCAATAAAGGTTTATATATTTGGCGATAGTCCAGAAAACCGCCAAAAAAAGTCGCCTGCGCAAATAAATATTTTAAGATAACCCTTGACTGATTCAAAAGAGAAACGCTTAATTTTACTAGGTTGCTAGGCAACCAATTTCTGACTGTAAAAAAATTGAAATAATGTTTTGTGATTGCTCTGAGAGGTTTAATTAATAGTTAATAGAAAACACCTCGAAGTTTCTAGGCAATAGACAATTTTTAAGTTCATTTATGTCCAAAAAGCAAAAAAATTAAATAAATAAATAAAATAAAAAATTATTTTAATCTCTTTTGAAAAGAAAATTTGAATCGATTTATAAGTTTTCAGAATTTAAATACATGAACTTTTTATCTGATATTATTTAGATTATGCTATTTTTGCTATGTTTATTCGAGGATTTCATACTAAAATCAAATTAACATAACTTATAATAGCTATATACAAAATTTTAGGGACAATGATTTTTACAGCTTTAATCGAGCCTTCTAGGCATGAAAGTTTGAAGAAAAAAAAAGTGCATGAAAAATAAAATGTAGATTGTATAGTAATTCTAATGCACATTCACAAGGTTTTCTGTAATTTACGATTTCTTTTTTCTATAACTCAATGAATTGCTGAATGTTTAGTGGCATTTTAAAAAGATTGAAATATGTTATGTTTAAGAATACGATCTTGAAATAATATGTTGCATATTGTATGATTCATTGTTTAAAAAATTGCTTCATTTTGCTAGATATTTACGTTACATGGTTTTCTTTGGATAAAGATGATTAGCAAATAGCATCCACATGTTTCGATACATTCTGAAACTTACGTTCGCAAATATATATATATATATATATATATATATATATATATATATATATATATATATATATATATATATATATATATATATATATATATATATATATATATATATATATATATATATATATATATATATATATATATATATATATATATATATATATATATATATATATATATATATATATATATATATATATATATATATATATATATATATATATATATATATATATATATATATATATATATATATATCTGATATGATACTCTCTTTTTAAACAGAGCTCGTAAGGCCCTTAAGATACTGAAATGGGGGCACGAAAACTTAAAAGATTTTTTTTTCCTAATGCCCGCCTGTGTTAACATCAGTCAATTCAGGCATCTACAGGGCGACAGATATCTGTGTGGCCTAATGATTCCTAACGAGCATCAAACATTCTCAAAATTAAGTGTTCATTCACTGGAAAATTTAGTGTTCATTCAATTTAAGAACTGTTCCTTCACTTGGTTATCTTACTACTTATTATTTAAACCACCAAAAGCTTAAAACAATATTATGTAAGTTATCTAAATTTTTTTTACATAATTTGCATTTAATAACAAATATGTCGACATGCATTTAATAACAAATACGTCATTTAGCTAAAATTACAAATCTTGAAATTTTTATGATTTTTTTTAAAGACAAGCTAAGCTTAAGTATTCCTTCACTGTTTAGTTTACCCTATAAGATTTTGAGAAATTTGCGATGTTGTGAGAGATGCTTAAAAATGTTGACTGCGTATTTTTATTAATATTTATAAAATATATATTCAAGAAATTGATGAATATTTTATTCCAAATTTATTCATTCGTATGTATATTATTGAAATTTTATCAGTTATTGAGAAAAAAAAATTAAAAAAAATCACATTAAAGAAGCACAATCTGTTGTATAATCATATTCTATCAGAAGCATGCTTTTATAAAACTCCACATTCTCTGAATAAAATGTATTTTATTCAATAAAATGTTTTATTCAAATTTCTTTACTAAATTGCAAATAGAATTTTAGACGACTAAAGAAGAAACATCGTATTTTATAGCTTAAAAAAATAAAAATGAAAAGATAAGCAAACGATTATTAGCGAAAAAAATATGAATGAAATTTTATGCTAAGCGCGCGAAGTCAAGTTCCTCGCAAGTTTATCACATTTTAATATTAATCGCTCCATTTAATCATTTCTTCATTGTCGCCAAATTATTTTTTTAAAAATAATTAATTTTAATTTTTCTCAGCTTCTAATAAATAAAAACAGTTGAAACTTTAGATTTTTCAATTGAAAAATATGTAGATTAATATGGTATAAAAAAATTCATACCTTATAATTCAAAAATTTTTCATCCTTAATTTAATTAAATAATAAAAAATAATTAACAATTATTAAAAATTATTTTTTTCGTGAAATTATCTTTGGGTAAATGAGTTTTATGACTGGGTGAAATTTTCTTCGAATTGCTTTATTAGTTTTTAAAATATGAATAAAAACGTAAAAAGTGAAATTAACATTAAGGGGTACGAACTTTGGATCGCTCTCCTGACCAAACTATGGGGACCATATTTCCCAGATTGCGGCTACCCCCTATATTTTGAGGGTTAAGAATCCAAATATGTAAGAAAAAATATATGTTTATTCAGAGAAAGTACGTTTTTGTGTCTGATTTCGTAACTTAATTAATAGTTAGCACTAATTAATTAGCATATTTGAGGTCACCTCCAGGAACCATTAAGATTAACACTTAGTTCGTGAAAATCCGATCATTAGAACGAAAGTTATTCAGGGTGATATCTTTTTTTTTTTGCCGACTGTACAACTTGGTGTTTTTGCAATTTAAACTTTTTTATTGAAATTTAATTTAGCAATGAAAATTTTATAACTAAAACTATTTAGTCATGGGTAAATGAAATTTAAATACAGGGTTTTGAGTTGCAATTTTAATAACTTATAAATAATCAAAAACACAATGCCTAGCTTAAAATTGCAACATTTCACGCGGAAAAATTTCTATGAGAATATCAGATATTTGGGGAAAATTGGACTATTAAGTTTAGTAAAACAGCTTTTCTTTTCCTCACACCATATTCACAACTTATTATTTTAATTTTTAACCTGAATATTTTGTACATTTTTTGTAAGTTAAATTATATGTAACCTTTATACTGTGTATAAACTTTAATAATATATTTTGAGAGAGTTTCGCATAAGTTTGTTTATTGCCTTGTATTAATATTTTGTAAATTTTGTAATTCATAATTTTAATTGCGTTTTATATTTTTCAAAAACTGTTTTTATTTTATAAAGGTCTTTTTTAAACATTTATTTTTAATGCAAAAAACATAGATGCCTTTGTCATTCATGAGGAGAAATAGTCTCAGAATTGAGAGGCTAAAGAGGAGATTTTATAATAGTAATAATCACAAAAAAAAACGAATTTTGCTTTTGTGTTTTTGGTGATTTTAACTAGATTTTTCTCAAAAATTTAATATTTATAATTTTGTTAACTTTTCTGCACTTATCCATAGATTTTAAAAATATTTAATGCATTTTATGTATGTATTGTTGGCGTTTGAGTAAAAAAGTTTGCAAAATGTTCCAAAAACTACATGTTTTTATTAAAAAAACCCTCTTAGAATGCAAACTATACTGACCAAAATATAAAATTATTCGAAAATATATAATAAAATTTTTAATAATAAAAAATAAATAAAGTAATTTTAAATCTAAACAAATTTGAAGAAATAGTTACATCAATTCTTTTTTTATTCAACTATTAAGTGTGGTCCTTCAAATATGTTTTTCGTTTAGTTTTCTTTTCAATTGTAAAAATAATAAAGATTCGTTCAGATAATATTTGTTTGTGTGATTTATTGCTTCAATTTTTCAATCATTAGGCGAAGAAAAAATTAAAAGGGCCTAAACATTGTCTATAAAATAGGTCAGTATAGTTTATTGCATTTCATTTATTATTTTTAAGTGCCCTGAATCACTAATTAGTAAATTCTTTTTTTCTAAAATAAAGTGCCTCCTCCACTTGAAATATTTTATCTTATATGTCTTTACTCTTTTCTTAAGTATGTTAACCATGAAGAAGGCAGTACAATGAAAAAAAAATCGGTTACTGACAAAAGAAAGAAAAGAAAAATATTAAGGAATTCTATTCTGATTTCTTTAAGATAAAGCCACTCAATTCCCACGGGTTCTTCCCAACATTTGAGGAGACACCCGATATGAACCACCCCTTATGACACCCCTCGCAGATGTCTCTGATCAAAAATCGCTTGGAGACCCCCGCTTTTGATATAAAAACTTAGAAGAAGAAAGAATTGAAACCGAAACCTTACCCTGAATCTCATCTGTCATTTTCAGCTACTATCCACGACAAAGCATGACGTCATGCGTCTATCTCCGATGACAACCGATCCCGCCCGAAACGAGACGATTGTTAAAGGAAAGATAAATATGAGATTGCAGCTTAAGAAGAACAAATATAGATTTAAGTGTCTTTGTTATCTTTTTAACGCTTCTTATATTGATAACGATATACTTACTTGGCAGTAGATTTGTACGAAAGAGACGGCGATTCTTTTTTAGAATATTTTACTATAAATTTATTTTAAGTATCAAGTTTTAGCTTGATTGATTCGTTGAGCAAATTCATAATTTTACATTTTGTTAAAATAGTTACATACAAGTAAGAGTACTGATTAGGAAAATGATACTTCATTTAATGTGATAAAACAAAGCATGCATTATTTATTTTGTAGTTTTAATTAATTAATTTATTTTATTTCTTGATGGTATCTTTTCGAGCTAACATATTTCCAACAAAGTAATTAGCATGCTTGTAAAATAATTTGGAATTTACCTGAAACTTATGTAATATTCCTAGTTTATGTGTGTTAAAGAATATATTTAGTTACACATATCATTATAAAATAATTTAAATAATTTGAATGAAAATTAAATATCACTATGTACATTTTATTCACAATAAATATGTTCAGAGATTTTAGTAAGAAACTGCTATCTACAAAACGTTTATTTTATTTATTTAATATCTTTTTATTGCAATGCATCCTTAAGTAAAAAATCATAAAATGAATTTTAATTATTTAAACTTTATATTCTGACTTTTTTTCATAAAAGAAACATATAATAATATTTTTACATTTAATAATAAATAATAATTATTAATTATATTTATAACTATAAATAATTATTCTTCATATAATTTTTTAATTTTTGTTTATTATTTATAAAATTTTATAATAATTTCGTGATTATTTCATAACAGCAGTTTCTGATTGATATAAAATTTGATTGTTTAAACCTGTATCATTTATGAGCTAAAACAGTGTAAAAATTTTATTTTTTTAATTATTTTTAATCGAGTTTTATAGTATCAATTTAAATTAATAGAGAAATATTATTTTTTAAAATTGGATCATATTTATCTGTCGAATAGTTTGAAAGAAACTGTTGACATTATCAGTGTAAGTTTTTTCAAAGGAACATAACATTTGCTTTTGGTGTAAAAATATTCAGATATAAGAATGTATACTTCTATCGCCAACTGCTTCGTATTTTTGTGTTGATAATTCTGAAACAAGAAGAGGCTGTTATTACCTTCTTTTTTTTTCAAACGAAAGTCAAATTTACTTCAATTCTAAAAAATATATATGCACAAATAATTTTCAGGAATAAAAAAATATATTTTCTGTCACCAACAGCTTCGTATTTATGCATCAGTTATTCTGAAGCAAAGTGAGCTGTTAGCGTCATTTTTTTTAATCAAACAAAAATTAAATTTACTTCAATTTTAAATAATGTTAATGCATAAATAATTTTTAGGAATAACGGAAATCAAATTTACTTCAATTCTAAATTATGTAAATGCATAAATAATTTTCAGCAATTAAAGAAATATTTTCTATCACCAACTGCATTTTATGTATTGGCTATTCTGCGAGAAAGGTCTCTGTTAGCGTTATTATTTTTAAACGAAAATCAAATTTACTTCAATCTTAAATAATATAAATGCTTAAATAATTTTCAAGAATGAAAAAAAAATTCTATCGCTAACTGCTTCACATTTATATATTGGTTATTCTGAAGTAAATGGTGGCTGCTATTGGCATCAATTTTGTTTAAACGAACATAAAATTTCCTTCAATCCTAAAAATATACCTGCGTAAATAATATTCAGTTGGAAAATTATATTTCTTTCACTAGTGACTTCGTATTTGCATACTAACTTGAATATTCTGGAGCGAAAGTTGTTTTTGCAAAAAGGTAAGGAGCAAAAAAAATTTTTTGGTGTCAGTTTTAAATTTATTTTACGTCAATAAAGCATAGGCACGAATCATGTGGTATGAATGTTGGATAACTGTAAAAAATATCATTTCAAAATTTCAAATATCATCTAAATAGTTTCACAACCGATCTGACAGTAGTAAAATGTGATATGTATCTTCAGATATTTCTTTCTGAATCCCCATGCTTATCCAAAATGCAGCATCTATTTCAAGCTTTTTTTTCTTTCTTTTTTTTTGTATTTTGTAAGCGATAAGGATGTCTAGGCTAACTGGAAAGTCTGTCAATTCCTCCTTAATCCTACTCCGAGATGAGTTTCAGTTTTATAAGGCATGGTTCTTCATCGTGAGTGACATTGAATGTTGTGGAATTATGTTCATCATCCCTCTCATCAGGGAGTCGAACCTTTTGGAATTACAGAAAAAATATTCTAAAACTTATGTTTTCTTTCTTTTTTTTAAAATCGGAATTTACAATACTTAGCTTCATGAATGTCTTTATTCTTCACTGTTAAAATTTTCATTCTAAAATTATGGTAAAATAACTGTCAGCTGCCTGTTCATCCGATTAAACGTAAAGTTTACGGTAAAGAACATTTTTTTCGTTTATGGTTTTGAAACCATTTACAACATAAAACCATGAATACAAAACTATACGGCTTTTTAACCATTTACAACTAACATTTTTCAAAAACGCAAAAAATAAATTATTTATTTAACTAAGCATAGGAGTTTGGCTTATCGTAAGGTAATGGTCATTGGAGAGCTCCGAACACTGGAAATTCTTCATGTGGGAAGGGAATGGATGAGATATTGTGGTGTCAACACTAGGACTCGAACTCCAGTTCTGCCGGTCATGAGATTGACAGATAAGCCCTCTCGGCTATGATATGTACGTAGTTGCAAAGAACTAAGTAGCTTCATTAGGTGGTTCAAGTTAGTGCGGTAAAATTCTGGTTGTTTAACCGTATTGGGAGAAAGCAGTTAATGAACAGTTTTTCTCAAACTTAACAGATTGATTACCATTTTATTTATGGTTATTTGACTGTTTTGATTAAATATGGTAAAATAACAATTCAATAAATTGTTATTTAACCATTTTTTCCAAGAAATTTCTAACAGTGTTTTAAGTTAACATGTTATAACTAATTTTGTGTGATACGCAACATGGCTTGTTAGAACTATATTGCGCATCACACTAAATCAGTCACAACATGTTAACCTAAAAGAATATAATTTTTACAAGCTATATTTAAAACTTATCATTGGAAAGAAATTGAACCTTAACACATTCTTATAACTTAATAACGATTATATCATTTCTCATTACATTATTCAAAACAAATGTGGTTATTATTTTATACTATCGCAGTTTTTCTTAAAACTTAATATATTCAAATAATATTTGTAAATTTGTGTGTTACCGTGAATGTCCGAAATGAAGAGAATGTCGACTTTCACCGGTGAATGTCAGCAATCATATAGTCGCTTTGGTGAATGTCCGAGATATTTGTCATATCCGATTTGATATTAATTTATTCATTGATATTATAATATTTATTCGATATTTTAATATCTGCCGAGGATAGTTTAGGAGAAACATCAGTGTTCGGCGTACCGGGCAAATGTATATCTGACAGTGGCACTGAATTTTAAAAAAACATTGATGTAGGGCATACCAGGCAGTGGCACTGAACTTTAAAAAAACCTCAGTGTAGGGTATACCGGCTGAACTGGGCAGTGGCGCTTAAATAGACCTAGTATATACTTCGGACATTTACCAAAGCGACTGAGTGATTGGCAACATTCACCGGTGCAGTCAACAACTACTAATTTCGGTCATTCACAGTTACAAGTATGAAAAATTTTACTTGGAAATTTAGTGCTGTAAGGGCATTACAGTTGTTAAAGAAATTTTTATGTGCAAAAATGTGGTAAATGCTTCTTTTTTTCCGAATTTACGGTAATTAAGTCATAGTTTGCCCTCCTTTTAATAAAAATATTTCCGATTCAGTTGTTAAAAATTTTTGGTAAAATATATTTGGCGTTAAAAAATATCAGATGTTTCCGACAAAAAAAAAATGAGAAAGATTAAAAAACGAATATTTATTTAAATTTCAGTTCATAAATAGTTTATAATAGGTAAATACATAAATATGGTAAGACTTAAATATGTTAAGATAGTTAGAGGACTATTGACGATGTTTCAAATTTTGAACACATTTAATGAGATTATGCAAAATGTAAGTATTTTATTGGGGCTTACACTACATTTAATGGGATTTTATAGAAGTTATTTAAATATACAAATTTTAGATGTTTTTGATATTTTATAAAAACTTAGATCAATTTCGTTTTTTCTTGATCTAAAAACTTTATCTTTGCAGAATAACGCGTTGAAAAAATATTTAGTATAAAAAATAAGAAATTTTTAAAAAAAAATTATATTTTATTTAAATTTAAATGACTAAAATTTATAAAAATTTCCATCTAGACATTTAAATTATTAACTTATTTAGAAGAAACAATTTTGTATAGAGAAAATAAGGATAGGAAGCCTTCAATTTTTAGTTCAACTTTTTTTTTGCTTTTAAAATTAATTGACAGTGACTCATCATTTGAGGGTATTTACATTTTCTTTTTTTTAAGTACTTCAACTTTCTTCTTCAGACCACTTAAAGAGACGATCACGCAGTCCCTCTTAATTTTTTTCCCCTTATTCTTTTGTTTTTATTTGCAATACTAGTTTTGTTCCGTCATCTTCGACATGTTTCGTATGGTCTAATGCAATTATCACCCTCACAACGCAATTAAGCCATTCAGAATTCATTAACGTCCAGTCTTTTCAAGTTGGACTCGCGAAAAATTTTCCACGCTATTGACCTATTATCCAAACACTTAATGGGAGAAAGAATATTCTTCCTTCCCTCCCTTGTAAAAGTTACATTTCATTATATATCTAGAGTTATGATGAAGGGAAAGCAAAAGTGGGAGAATTAGAAGAGAAAAAATGAATTAACATCGCCAAACCTAACACACTTGGCTTCGCGCGAGTTTCAATTACAATAAGAAAAGTCTCGACTACTTATTCGCTAAAGTATTTGGAGATCTCATTATTATTATTATAATTATTCATTGGAGGAGACGGTACTTTAAAGGAAGTAGATCTCGTACTGGAAGAAATTTTTATACCTTTGATGGTGTGTGGGTGTTAAGTCAAAGAATTTAAAAAGAATATTTCTTAGGACTCTTCTACTTTTTCAGGCATCTTAAAAAGTTAACTTTCCCATTCATGTATATTCAGTCCTAACACTCCTATCTAATCCTATGCATGTAATTAAATTTGAGTATATCTTATTTACAAACACGTTTAAGTATCTTATTTACAAACACGTTTAAATATCTTATTTATAAACACGTTTAAATATATTATTTAAAACACATTTAAATTTCTTATTTACAAACACGTTTAAATATCTTATTTACAAACACGTTTAAATATCTTATTTACAAACACTTTTAAATATCTTATTTACAAACACGTTTAAATATCTTATTTACAAACACGTTTACAAACATCTAAAATGTTAACACGTTTAGGTGAACTTGAATAGCAATAGAAAAGGGTTGTTGATTGTGGGAAATGAAACATTGATGAATTTTCAAATTCATTTTATTAAATAAAATACGAGATTCTTCATATGTCGTAAGGAAGAGAGGTAAAAAATTTTTTTATTTATTCAGATGTCATAAAAATTTTTTTTAAATGTGCAGCTTTCAGAAAATAAAAAACCCAGTAATAAACGTTAAAAAAAAACAATCTTTAATTGATTTTGGTGATCAAGCATCGATGAAGATCTTGGTTTTGGCGCTTGGTCCCCAAAAGCACTTTAACATGTCTTTAAACTGAAGCAAATAAAATGCCCTCAATCAGAGCAAAAAGAAATAAATGTCATGCACCAGTTGTAATAATCCCTGTTTTGAAATAGGTGAATGCAGGGTATCAAGTATTTAGGCTCTGAAATCGGCAGAGATTCGAAACAGAGTCATAGCAAAGAGAGACATTAGCTTACAGTAATTTGAAATCTAATGTAATCAGTAGAAAAGCCAAATTACTCCTTTACAAAACTTTGATAAGGCCCATCCACCGAAACTTGGACGATAACAAAAATAAATAAGTAAAAAGATGATTTCCAGATTTCATAGAAAATAGCACTGTAAAAAGAAGTTTCGCAAAATTGAACAAAAATGTGTCAAGATAACTTCGAAACAAAAAATAGTCGAATTTGAAATCACCATGTATGCCAAATTGAAGCAGCACTCTCGCATTTTTTTTTTATTTTTTAAACAAAATGCATGTAGAGAGAAGAATGTCTGAGAGAGATGACTGTCTGCTGGCAAGACTCAAACCGAGGACCTCCTGGTTCATTGAAGGATCCTCTAACTACATTGGTTGTATAGCCAAGCTCAAGGCTAGTTAGTTAAGAAGCTTTATGTAGTTGCTCATCATGTCATAGATTACATCTGCTTAAAAGATGTAGCGAAATATGCAGAAAGTGAAATTAAAAATACTGATCATCTGACTAAGCTATTCGAAGCATATTTTCTAAATTGCAAACTTTTGTACCATGAAAATTGGAAAATAGTAGGTCATGATTTTTCATTGCGAGGGCCATTATATAAAACTTCCTAAGTTTTCACTGACTGGGATGTACAATCATGGTGGTTAAAGCTCTCAAACGCGAACTTGGAGGTTCTTGGTTCGAATCCTGCCGGCAGCCAACAAACATACACTCCTCATCACTTTTAAGACAATGCAATCTGCTCAAAAACGAGCATATGCTTTTTCAATTTTTAATGTATGGGGTTTTCAAATTCAACTATATTTGTTTTGGAGCTATTTCAACACATTTGTTCACTTTTTGAGAAATTTCTTTTCTACAGTGTAAAGAAATAAAGAGTGATTATTGGCAAGGAACAAATACGAAAAGAAAACCAAATCTATTTAAAGAGCAGGACATCATTAATTTATTGCTATATAAAGGTAAAACATCTAAAAAAAATGAGCCACGACGGAAATCTTCTTGACCAAATCATCTGGTATTTGAAAAAGATGTAAACCAATAAAACCTCTTAACGTAAGATGAATTGAAAGTTTGTAAAAAAACTATTAAAATAACAAAAGGGAAACTCTCAGCCAAGAATAGGACGGTATGAAATGGAATTCTGAGAAAGGCCTGGGCTCTCCCAGAGTTGTCGGGTCTGTAAAGAAGAAGATCAAGCTTCATGTGAAGCTAATCTTTCACCATTTTGAACAAATCAGGTTTTTAAATTCGAATAACTTGCATCAAAATAAAATGTAAAAATATTTTCTAAAATTTTCATCTTTTTTTTTATTTTTTACTTGTGAATTTTTCTGATTATAAGTTCTTTCATCAGCGTTATTTAACTTTCAAAAACCATACTTTTTATCCATACTTTCCCAAACTTTTTACTGTAAAATTAATTTTTACCAAAATATGTTACGGAACAAAAAATTTGAAGTGCCGTCATTTTTACTGTAATAATTACCAAAAAAATCCCAGAATTACTCTAATTAAATAAATGTTACTGTAAAAATTTCGGTATAATATTTACTGTAAAAAGGGATTTTATGGTAAAATGGATTATACGGATGATGCGCTCAAAGAACCGGTACATTATACCGTAATTTGATGCGGAATTTTTTATAGTGTACATCGTTTGATATAAGATCCAATTTGAAGGAAAAGAGAATTCAGAATAGTCAAACTATCTATTCATAACAATTTACAGTATTAATTTACACTTTTTCTAAACGAATTCATAAAAATATTAAAATGTCTTAAATATTATTTCTACTAACAAACTAAATCTTTGTATATCCCAATTTTTTTAAGATGTTAAAATCAATGTATACATTATCGATTGTTTGTTTAGAGCAAAAGACACCGAGTCGACAAAAACGAATAAGAACAGAATTTTTTCTTCTCACAAGATATATAATTTAAAAAAATATTGTTTTTTTCGCTTTAATCTTAGATAGTCAGTAACCTTACACGACCCATTTTTAAAATCCCAGAAATATTTTTTTTCCACTCAGTGTAACATAGATGAATTCGTATCTCATCTCCAATACACTTGACTTCTCTTGAGTTTCAATTACAAGAGAATTTCACTCACTTTCTTAAAGCATTTGTTGATCTCATTACTATTATTATAATTCATTTCTTTTCTTGAAAAAAAAAAAGAGAGGGTACTTTTCTGGGAGTGTGCTTCAAATTTGTATCCCTTTGATGGAGCAGGGAGAAGAGAAAGAAGCTTTGTAGAAATCGTTTACAGCAACTCCATCTTAAAAAGTCATCTTCGGTATCTCTCCATCCGGCTTTTACACCTGCATCTAATCCGATATCTGTAATTAAATTTGTGTACCTCTTCTTTTGCACTACATTCTAACCCCACTCAAATTTCTTTAACACTTCTCCCTTCGCAAAACGGAAGAAATAATGCGAGAAATAATTTTTTATTGCGATTATTATATACCTATTCTGCGCCACGGAGCGGCCCTTAAAAATTAATATGATTGAAACAGGAGTTAATGAAATAGAAAGCAACTTTACCACCTTTCGCATCTTTTTGCCTGGCATTTCATGTTCTTTCTTAATGCTTAATGCGGAAGAAAGTAGTGCCGCCGCGCGAAAGAATACATTCTATTTCTTTTCCCCTTTTCCCACCCACTAATACCGGGGGGTGAGGTTTACAAGAGAATAAATAAATAAATGATAAAAAGGAACTTTCTCCCCTATTTATTTGTGTGCTTTTTTTTTCCCTCCATCTTATTTTAAGAGAATGGCACCCCACTTTGTCCCCCCATTGTTTCATAAAGTGAATGAGGGGGATGAAGAGGGGTTTGAAATGAAATTAAAAGTTCGAAGGGAAAAAAAAAAGAGGAAGAAACCAGATCAACTATGCGTAGATGATTTCAGTTCGTAAATAGAAATAAAAAATAACATGCATTTACGGCGAAAAGAAAATTTTTGATTGTGTTTATGCGTGTTTTATTACTGATTTTTTTTCTCCCTTTTACGTTGTCTGTCGATAACAAAAGAGCTAGATTATTATTTGTAGACGGTCTCTGGTTTCATTCCATTTCTATTTTCTTACAGTCATCTTTTAAATAAAACAAATGAGAGTTGAAAAATATCAATAAAATAAATTTAGAAGCAGTAACAGAACGGATAACTTAATGGCACGTCATTTAGTGAGGCAGTGGCGTAAAGCGGAGTAGAGTTTAGTTGCAATCGGCCTGCTGAGAATGCCACTTTTACTTAAGTTTTGAAAATAAGTTTATGGGTGAATTGTCAAATGAAATAAAACACTTTTCGTATATTATCTCCATCAGGTAGTAATTTAAAAACGCTTCCCGCGTATTTCCGAATACATCAATTTTTGTTTAGTTTCAAACAGTAAGTGATATACTGTAATCAAATATGATTTTAGATGCATGATGATTCCTTATGAAAATGCGATTACTCGCAATATTTACATTATTGGAATTTCCACATGTGATGAAAATTAAATTACAATTTTCAGAGTGGAGTCGATTTGTTTTAAATAAAGTGAAATTGTATTCGAATATTTGGTACTTAAATAATTTTATTTTTAAGAGAGTAATATTCTCTAATGCTTATAGAAATGAAACTTTTATTAAGAACTCAAAACAAATATTTAAAACAATGCAATCATATCGATTTTAAAATTCATTGTTTGGCCTTTGTTCCTGTTGTCGTAAGCCATTAAGGCAAGGAGTGCGATTTTTCTTGTTTTCCTGTGACGCCATTTATGGCCGAAAATTCGACTTCTTCCTCATCTGTAAGTCACAGCCGTTTATAGGGCGGACCCATTAATACATCCATTCATTCAACCACAAATCGTAATTTTGACCTGAAGCAGAAAATGATCAAACTTCAATTCAGTACCCCAAGAGGTTTAGTTTGTTATGGGAGCATGGAGGACTTTGCGACCTGAAAGATTTAACGTGTACCAGTCACCATTTACTGCATGGGGAGTCTTCGGGCGGCTGGATTCAAACTACTGTTCTCACGAACGTTAGTCCAGTGCCCTGCCAACCCGGCCCTGGCCTTTGTTATATTATTTTTATTGTCTTATACTTATTGGAGACCCTGCAACACAAACAGAACTCATAGAAAAATCAAATTTTACGAATGAAACAGAACCCATGAAATAACAAATTTTACAAATGAAACAAAACCGGTGATACATCAAACTTTTTCTTACTATGGAACACAAATTTTAGCAAATAACGAATTTTAAAATGTCTTGAAAAAAGCAACAAAAAGTTATGAATATAGGCTTAAAATATAAATTCATGCAATGGTTTAAAACAAGAGAAAAAAATACATTTCAAATTTTTTTATGTTTTAAAAAACTATGAAAAAGTGGAAAAAATTGGTTTTACAAGGTGTTTAATAATAAACAATATTGTTATGTATTAGTAAATACAATGAATGCTAGCTGAAGTATATGAAGAATTTCCTCTATAAGATTAGATGTATGTTATAAATACCAAATATTAATCATGTATCATGGATATTAAAAATAATTTAGTAACCTAAAACCTTTCATTCATCTGGAAATAAGCTTCATGTTCTAATAAATGGCAGTTGTAGTGTAGTGAAAATTGTTATGTCCCAATTTTTACTATCTACCTTGTTTTTAACTATCAGAAATAAAACTCTCACTTTTGACAATTCAACTCTTTAAGCTGTATTTCGTTAATTTTGAGAATCATTTCGTTATAAAATCACGTGATTTTGTGAATAAAAAGGCGAACTCTCATATATATGACGAAAATGCTCAACTTGGTTTCTCATCGCAGTGCATTGTGGGAGATGTTAACTAAATTATCGAAACTAGAATGAAGACAGGAGAATCCGAGCTAGAAGGATGAAACATTTCTTTACTTTTTACGAAATTTGTTTCCTCAAAGAAGAGACGATAGTTATTTCATCATTTGGATGAAATGTTTGCTTCGAGATTATAAAAGGAACGGTTTCGTTTGTGTATCCCTTATTTACAGTGTACACTATTCTTCTCTGCCCATTTTTGGAAAATTTTTTGTTATTGGAAAAGTTTTATAAAAACCTCCCATATAATATTGTAAAAGTAGAAGGCTTTTAGTTTATAAATATTGTAGTTTTTTCTTCTAAACCAATCAAATAACTTTCCTTATGTAAATGTGTGCAACTTTTTAAATAATCATGTATTGAAAACCTTCAGCATTGCTGAATGAAAGTTTTGCAGTTACTACATTTATGTTTAAGGCTAATGTTTTACTCGTAAAGTTTTAAGCAAGTGTTTAAAACTCAACGCATGCAAAAAAAAATGTATTCAAAAACTAAAGTCGTGTTATAATAGATTTGCTTGCTCGTGTTTTAATTTTAGAAAAATAATTAGCAAAATTATTATTACGAACAATATGTAAGGTCTAAAAAATATTTAAACATGAGCCTTAAGCAATTTTTTGAGGGTAAAAAACATGAAATAAACTTTTTTTTTTGTTGTTTGGGCTTCTAACCAATGATTTCAAAATCAACTTCATTAATTTTAATTCAGGTATTTTCACCCTTGCATGAATATTGCTGGAGAAATAAACCGATAAAACCAATAACAAGTTCTATAAGTGTCAAAAAAGCGTCTTAACAAAAGACAAACCTTGAGAATGAATAGAAAATAATTTTTGTGCTTATGCCTTAAAGGTTTAATACCGTGATTGGAATTTGAACTAAAACAATGAAGATATCAAGAATGCTATGTGAAAATTGATGGAATAGAAATTCTTTTACATCAGGGTTGATAATGACTTGGAAAAAAAATGGAGTGAAAAAGAGAACTATTTTTTTTAAATCAATTTTTTTCCCTCTATTTCAACGAATGTTCTCTACAAGGTATCCATTGTCTATTATTCTTTCTCTAGGTACAAACATATTTCGCTTCTTTTGTTTGGCAACGATGATGACATTTGACAACTCATTTTAGGGAACAATTAGAGTTGGAGTGAGTGGAAAAGAAGGATCTCGTTTGTGTAAATTTTATCTACGAAAAAGTATTTATAAAAAGAGGAAAAACTCAATTTTTGTGATAGAATCAGAAATAAAAAAGAAAAAAAAGGAGATAGGGCGTTTTACTCAAATTAGCCTTAAGGGTTGGCGACATTATAAAGCTTTTTTTTTTGTTGTAAGTTTTGAAGTATTCTTAAGATCAGAATTCTTTTTCACAATTGTTTCAGGAATAAAAAAACGTAGTACATCGATTATGTTATATGTTTCAAAATAATTTTAGTGTTTTTTACTAAATTACAGAGGATTTTTAATATTTTTAAAAGTAAACTTGCCTTATTTTATTTAAAAATAATTAAGTTAATCCATAAAAACTATAAAATATTTTCTTTATGAAGCAATATTACAAAATGTACTGCTTAATCTAATTAAGATTCACTATTAAAAAGAATAGTATAATAATAATCGATTCGACATTACACTTCGATTACTTATAAAAATTCAAATTAAAATAACAACGTTTTTTTCTAATAGTTAAGAATGCAAAAATAATTACTTGAATTTGTTTTTGTGTTTTTTTTAAGGAAGCAAATTTAAAGTCTACTTAAAAGATTTTGGGTTATGGATTTGATCAAATGTTAAACAAATTACACAAACTTTTTCCTTAAAAACTATATAATATTTTTTTGAGACAGTATTGTTTAACCTAAGTAAGATTTACTATTAAAATGCAATATTAATAGATTCGGCATTACTTTTTTATTACAAATAAAAATTCTAAAGTAAAAAAAAAAAAAAAAAAAAAAACTTTGTTTACTAAAAGTTAAGAATACGAAAAATTATGTTTTGCGTGTGTGTGCAAAAATATGTGTTTATGTTTTTTAAAGGAAATAAATTTTAAATCTACTTAATAGATTTTGGGCTATGAATTTTGTAAATGTCAAACAAATTACACAAACTTTTCATAATTCGTATTATTTTTTTTGTAAAAAAAAGCTCAAAAAAATTTTAAAAAAACTTTTAACTTTTGAAATTGTTTTCTTTTCAGAACAAAGTTTATCAGATTTTATTTTTTCCGAAAATTTTTTTAAAGATTTTATAAGCCCAAATTTTGTAAAAACACGATTTTTTTTAAAAAACTATTTTGATATATTGCCAATAAAAATGAAATTAATAAAATTCCTATAGTACCTCAATTTCCATAAAGTATTAAAGAGACAAATATATAATTTTTATTTTAATGAATTGTATATCGAAAATAAATGTATTTTTTCTTGTAAATGTCTCTAGCAAGCGTTGAGGATACAAAAGAGTTCAAGAACAAAGCTTATACACTGATTAAAAGAATCAGTCCATGTCACTACAACAATATCAAAATAAAAGTGTGTCATTACAAGCAGCACGTATTTACACGCATAAAAGTGTATTCAATGATGCTAGGTTATGCGTGTCTGAGTCACGTGTCGACCTTCCTTTGTGAAAGGTAAAAAAAAAATCCTCTAATTAAAGAGCTATTGTATTTTTTTATTTCACTTAAGCCTAAGCATCAGCACTTTGTTTTAAAACGTATATTCACTTACTTAAATTTTCTACTCATATTTTCGGAGTTTAATGCATGATAATTATTTTTTTCAATAACAATTATTTTTTTAATAGTAATTTGAAATTCACAAAAGATCGCGCTATGAACTATTTGATATGTTTTTCTCATAGTTTATACAGATGCAGTTAAATATAACGGTATAGTTAACGTTGCATTTAACTACATGTGGTTATCAGTTGCCTATGTGGTTATCAGTTATGGTTATCAGTGTATGTGTTGATCAGATATTTATAATGTCATCAATCTACTACAAGTTCGATTATTAAAGAAGAAAAAGAAGCACTATGAATGAAACACACTTTTTTACTTTGTTATATGCAATTACTTGTTACAGTATCATGAATCTTAAATTTCGTTTTAACTTTAATGATGTTATTTACAAAGAAGTTATTTTTCTAAAAAAAAAAACTCTATACTAATCTAAATTATTCTATATCTATCTTACGTTTATTTATAACATAACTATTTATGCAGATTTCATACTTTATATGGTAAATTAAACCATTTATTATATTAAAAGCTTGGTAAATAAAAACTATCTATACTTTATAAGCAAACAATATTACATAATGCAGTGATTCTAACTTTATTTTCATAGTTTGTACTATAAACTGTATCATTTATTTTACTTACTCGATAAATAAAATATATTTTGATGCTATAAAGAATTATTCGTTCGAATAAGAGTCCAAATTTCATTTTAATTTCATAATAATGAACCTTTTTAGTCAATAATGTATCATATGTGTCAAAAAACAAAAAAAAAATAATATTGATTGTTTGTTGAATTTCTCTACCATAACTTTAAGAAATCAACCAGAATTCTTTTTTGAAATGATAGTACTTTAACAGACATATAACGCCACGCACGTAAAAAAAATTAACATTCTCACAGTAACGGCAAAAAGAGAGGTTTGCTATTTATTTAGCAGATGTTATTGTGAAAATTCTCAGATAGATATTTTTACAAGACTAGAAGTCAAACAATGGTCAACAATTTAGAATTAAATTTCATCTCCCTTAGAAACATAATTATTCAGTGGCATACAAGTCTTAATGATCAAGCTGAAAAACGATATGGAATTGTTCTTGAAAAGATTTACTTTTCCCATGCAATCTCGTCTGGTAGTCTTTATTCACTATGTCATCAATTTTAAAAAGATAAATCTGATAGTGGATTGTACAACACGTATTTAAGCGTTGCCTTTCAGAAAATCTATTGTGTTTAGGAAAATGATATATAATTTATTGCGGCACGTAAAATAACAGACCTAAACCCGTAAATTAACATTGTAGTAATACTTGAATTAAATCTTATATCAGGCAGCGCGTTAGTTGAGTATCTTCTTCTAGATGCTTGAAGAAGTCTACATTTCCTTTTCCTATTGTTAATGATAAATAACTTTTATTTCAAAATCATTTTCTTTTTATTTATCTAGTTCTTGAATATCTTAAGCATTTGAATACATTTGGATGTATTTATGTATCTCTTTGAAATAAGAACATACATTACTTGATTAAAAAACTTTATTTATTTTAAAAACTATGCAGATGCAACTAAACGTCGACTTGCTCCAAGCGTCTTGAGGATGAGTGACTATTTTTGAGCGCTTGAAACATGTCGACTTTTATTAACAGCTGCAGATTTTTGAAGGCAATGAAGTTTTTTAAATCAACTAATATTTTAAAGAAGAAAGAACAACGCGAATAAAGCTCAAATAAATAAAAGAAAAGTACATATAGAAATGAAATTATATGTGCTTTATTTACGTTATTTTTTGCTTTAGGCAGTGTTGTGATGTTAAAAAGAAAAAAACCTCATAAACTTTTGATCTAATGATTCGGCTTTCAGGCACTAAAAAAAGTTTGAATGATTCAAGATGTACACCTTAAATATGCTTATTAATTGAGGTAGAATTTAAGTCAGGAAACTGGAACGAAAAAATGTTTTTATAAATAAGCTTTAATTTTTTTGACTGACGCGGATTTCTTAAGAGTATTCACACTGCGAAAAATTTGAAAACATGATCCAAAAATTTTGACAGAATTTTTAAATTTTCTCAATT
This sequence comes from Parasteatoda tepidariorum, assembly GCF_982258835.1. Lineage (NCBI taxonomy): Eukaryota > Metazoa > Arthropoda > Arachnida > Araneae > Theridiidae > Parasteatoda > Parasteatoda tepidariorum. The sequence continues at coordinate 41,621,983 of NC_141755.1, forward strand.
TTGCATATTATGTGTTTTATCTTAAACAGGTTCATAATAAACAATTTATACAAATTAAAATATCTTTTGTACATTGTTGCAAATCTCATTCACCTTAAGATAAATTTAGGCAATTAAATAATTTTTAAATAATTATTTTTTATTTTTTAATTATTTTAATTGAGATCGGAAAGAGATTTGAATGATTTGGTGCTGAAAAAAAAGTATGGTCAAGACTACCAGAATATGGTAAAATTTACCGTGTTTCTGGCTCAATGGGAATACCAAAAAGCTCGGAAAATTTTTCGAAGTGTTTTGGCAATAAATTTTGTAAAATTGACAATAAAATATGATTGTAATAAAATTTGGTGAATGTGTTACAATTTGGTATGACCTAAATATTGTCAACTGAATGATTTAAATACTGTATATTTTGGTTTTATTAACCACACTTTTTTTTTAACCAAATATGTCATTACCATACATTACGGTAATTATACTAGAATTTTATCTCCATGTGCCTTTCATATTTCTAAGTCCATCGGAGGGAATGTTCATATTGAGAAACAGTTTAGTTTTGTAACTTGAAATATTATTTGTAGTAATTAACAAGCAAATTTGAGGATCACGTCTTGTTCTTCTTACTACGTCAAAATCTGGGAATAATTTGTATTGTAATGAGTTGTAGAAAGGCTTACTATGATTTTTCACGAAATAAATTAGTTATAATAACTATATTTTTTGATATAATATTTAAGCCCTACTTAATGTTTATGGTTCAGTTTTATTTGATTTTTTATTTCAAAATAGTTAATTTTCCATATTTTAAGACCATTAAGCGTACATTTATAGTCTGCTAAAATCATATTTTTAAGCTAATTTTGTTATTTATTATATTTCAATAAATAACTTTATTTAGAGCGTGTCGAAATACATAAAAAAATTCGACTTCAGTTCTAGTTTACTTGTATTTTTCGTTACATTTTTATAATTGAAATTAAATTCCAATCTTCAAGTCTTCGTCCATCGACTCTCACTATTTAAGAATAGTTTATACAGTTTTTTTCTCCTTTTCATCGGAAAAGAAACTCGAAACATTTTTTCACAGAAAAAAAATATAAGATGTTTCAAAAGAAACTTTCCACTTACTTGAAAACTTACTATTCTCCATAGAAATAGAAGCTCTGAATAAATCGTATTTGAAACAAAAACATTGATTTCCAAACCTTGTCTTTCATAAGAAAATTCATTGTAAGGTTCCTCTTATATTTATTTTTTCTCTCCACTCCCAAAAACCAACTCAATAATTTTTTATTACCATTTTTTCCCCTAGTTTTTGTTCGCGTGAATTACAGATCCTCATTGCGAGAGAAAAAAAAAATTCTCCCTCGGATACAAATTTGAAACGAATAAAAAAAAAATAATTAAAATAAGGAAAAAGAGTATCTTCGAACACTTTAGAATTGCTGCTATTGATATACTTGCAGTTGAGTCAAATATAGAGGAAGAATTTTTAGTTATCATTTGGAGTGAATGACTGTTTTTGTTCAATTAGAAAGTGTGAGTTATAAACCTGAATCAATTGGAAGAAAAATAATGAGGGTGCGGGTATATCCTGAAGAAGAAAAAAAAATGATTTCACGGCAGCTATATCTTTTTATTTATCTTAATTTGAAAGGTATATTTCTTTTGAATATCGGTCCCCGGATTTTCGCATGTGATGAAGACAATAACGCTTTGGGAAGTTCCTTTTTTTTTTCTAAGATTAATGGAATCTAAATTAATAAGAAATAAACGGAATTTTTTTCCCTTTAAATATATTTTATTTTAAACAAACGCTGTTTGAATATAGAAAATTCAAAGACACGGTGGTGTCTTAAAATTATAGAATTTGTTTGCTTTCAATAATTTTTAAATCTTCTAACTAGAATGTTACTGTTATTTGAATTACTGTAAGCTTTTATTATATAACTATAATTATCTTAATTTTTCATTATATTATTGAAGATTTTATAATTAATTGGATGTACGAAACTTTTAATACTTATCATAAATTTTGATATCATATGCTATTTTGCTGATACTTTATTAGCCTGTCATTAAAATTTATAAATATTCAACAGAAATTTTACTGTTAAAATATTTAATCATCATTTTTTTATAAGATAAAAATGAATTACGTAAATTTCGGCTTATATTTCTTTCTTTACTAAGTCAGTTTTAAAATATAGAAATTTCAAATTAAGAATTACTCTGTTTTCAAAAACTGTTTCTATTTTATACTGTTATACTTTAATTAATGATTTTTGCAGTTGGAATATTCTATATAAATCCTTTATGATCTAGGATTTGGAAAAAGTGGTTTATTATTCATAATTTTTAAGTTCTGTCTTCAATTTTAAACACGATTCTTTAAATTTAAACACTTTTTTTTTAACTTGGAATAAAAATAACTAATTATAATAGTGAGTGAGTCGTTTAAAATAATTTAAAGCAAAATCCAAGAAATATGCAAAAACATCTAAGTTTATTCCCATAAAAATCTGTTTTAAATAAATATTGTTAACTTACTTTTAATAATAACGAAATTAAATGATAGCAACTTAATTTTCCATTATTAAAACCATGACTTAGTCAAGCTTAATTCTTAATTTACCTATTATAAATCCAAATGCAATAAGAAAACATAGTTGAAATTAATGAAAGCCAAATTAAATAAATGTAAATATTTTAATTGTCTCTATGCAAAACCTAAACTTTGTCCAACAAAATTTTAATTGCCGTTTACAAACCTAAATTAAATAAATAAATATAAGCACGTTAATGGAATTCAAGAAATATAAACTGTTAAAATAAAATATAAATCGTTAGTGGAATCGAAGTTGAATAAAATTATCGTAATTTAATGTTATCGAAATCTAAAATTAATAAAATAAAATTTTAATCTGTCGTCAAAAACCTAAATTAAATAAATAAAAAAAAATATCTGAACTCTTCGAAAAAAAATCAAAACTAAATAAATAAAAGCATCTTAATTTGCTGGTTAATGCATAACATCCCATCTAAAAATATAGATAGTTCATATTCTTCAAAATAGTTTTTGATAATTTTATCACAGAAAGAAATTTATTTCAAAATGATGCCATCTTCTAAACTTCTGATACTAATTATACATGTGACCTTTTAGATTTTAAAACAAAACTTTACATGTATAATCACATGTATAATCACTTGCAAACTTCACGTAATTTGAATTTTAATTTTGTTCAAACTTTAAAATGAAATTTTGTTTAATAATTTAGTTCAATCTTTGAAATTAAGTAATTAATTTAATTAAAATTAAATTAATTTTGAAAAATCTCTAAAAATTTTTTTTATGTTAACCAATTTGCTTTTTATGAAGAATTTTTATTCTTTTACCGTGGAGGGGAGAGGATGTGAATAGGTATTCAATACCACGCAATAACAAAAAAAAAAAAAAAAAAAAAAAATCTTATTAAACATTGAATGCATTTTTTAGAGTGTGAGCAATTACCGTTCCCCCAACTCCTATAAACGTCCTTTATTCACGCAATGCAGATATGCAATTCACAACTTCATGAGTTAAGATGCAAATAACAGGGCTGCAACAGAAACAGAGTATAGAAGAGGCGCTGCTACAAATCGGAATAAGGGTGCTGAAAAAGAGGGTCGAATTAAATTGCTCTTTCCCTTTGTCCTTCCTCTGAATACAACTTGTTCTCGAGGTATTGCATTCTAAGGACTCTTTATTTTCTAAAATTTTTGTTAAGGTTATTATTGTATTATGGTATTGTTCTAAACTTTCATTACTTTAGTCAGAGCCATTTCCGGCTTGGAATCCGTATGACAACTGGAAAATTGTTTCCTGTTATCAACTTTCAGTATTTTATGATATTAAAAAAAGTTATTCCGTCTTTTTCAGTTTTCAAAACTTGGATGTTAAAATACGTGAATAGTATTTGTTCATCATGACCAAGCGTGGCTGTAGACATTTAATATAAAATTTTGCGAAATGTAGGGTAGTAAAATGTAACGAAATTGATAGAGAAAGGGGTAATTTAGAATAGGATTTAATGCATCTATACTTAGAATTCAAGTAGAAGAATAATGGGAATGTTTGTAAGTAAATATATTATCCCCTTCGAATTTAATCTTAGTTAATCGTTTGTTTAGCAGTTGAGGAAAATAATTACCATTGCTTTAGGCTGTACAAAACCTGCATTGCGGGTGCATCTTTTGCAATTCCATTCCATTAAGTTCACTGTTTTTGTATCAATCACAGCATGCGTGAGGTGGGTTTATTAATTAACTATGCATGTACCAAACTGGGACAACTAACAGTAGTATAACGTAAAACCTTCTTTCGAATCTATCTACGATAAGTTTAGTTTGACTGTGCCCTTGATTTGTATAAAAACTGTTGCTTTGCTAAGAAATGATAAGATGTAACAACAGAGCAACAAATCATCAGGAAATTTCACATGAAGCATGAGAATATAACACTACTGAAACTAAATTTTCTTACAAAATGTGTATGGTAGTAAAGGTTTTTCACGCGAGCGAGTTTTTGAGAGGCTTAAGTGTTTCCAAGAAGGCTTATACGACGTTATAAATCATTCACGTTCAAGTCACCCTTCTCTTCAAAAACGTATGAAAATATTGAAAAAGTCGGTAATTTGATTCTCTCTGATCGAAATTTCATGGCACGTACAGTAGCTGGAACTGTAGAAATTTACAAGATATGCGTAGAAATATGGGTTCCCATAAAGACTACGTAAACCAGCTCATTTTACATTGTATGTCAAGACGTTTATAGCCAAGTACAGCATCCCAGTGTTTGACCACCCGCCTTATTCGCTCAACCTTGCACCATGTTACTTTTATTTGATTACCAAGGTCAAATCAGTATTAAAAAGAGCATTAAATAAAATTAAATCAACAATAAATTTCAGCCCGTTGAATCTGTGGGGAAAAAACGAAGTGTGTCATGACAGATCTCACAGAATACTTCCAAGAATGTTCCGAACACTGGAAAATTCGAACACTGGAGCATTGTAGAGCTTAAAAGGGCCGTATATTGAAGTTAATAATAATAAAAAATATATGAGTTCAAAATGTATGTTTTTCAGAAAGAGTTTCGTTATTTAATAGCCACACTTCATCAGAAGTGGATACTAGTAATAGCCAGTAGTAACTAATAATTACGAGCAGAGTTAAGGTAAAAGGAAACCACCGCAAATTGCGTATAACTTACTAGCCAATTCCCAACAGAGAATTTTACGGTAAATGCAAAGTTGCGTATCTTCAAAACACAGTAGACCAATTTTAAGTGGTAAAAAGTGTGCATAATTTAGACGTTTATCCTCAAATGATTAATGTTCATGGTGAACAATATTTAGAAAAACGACTGTGAAAAAATCACGCAAAAATATTTGTGAAAGCCATGTATCAATTTTCAATGTGCCACGACCGAGGAAAAGCAAATGCTGCAATCTCTCGTAAATCTAATGTTACCATAGATAATATGAATACAATAATTGAAGTGCTCGTAAAATCTAAGCAGCAATTTTATTGCTGCAATCAAAAGCCTTACTACATCGCATATTTCTGTTCTAGATGCATCATTCTCAGCTCAAATTTATATACACTTAAAATGCTTTCATATGAACTGATTAATAAGTGGCAATAATAAAAATTTATAGCACACTCCTTCCTTCATTAGTCCGGAATCATGAAACTGCTAACGCCACTTTTCGTTAGCTTATTGAAACATAATAATTTTCATTCATTAAAAATGTTTGAATTTTATTTTTTTAGATAAACTTTCTAAGGGAAATACTGTATGCAATTTTTTCACTTTCTTAATATTGAATGAAATATTTCTAAATTCGATATTCTGATTCTTTAAATTCGACCTGTTTTGAAAAAAAAATGAGGCCATAACTAATTAACTGTGATAGACTATTAAATGAAACAAGCAATAAATAGAACCAAAAAGAGTTATTCGCTATAAATAATAAAGCGAATTACCGTTTCTGGAGTATTTCTTAAGAATATATTCTCGAAAGAGCGCTGATAGAAGAGAAACTACTCGTTACAGCGATAGAATAGAAAACATTCTTTTCATTTTCTGGAGAGAAAGGCTTTTATTTCCAGGTTAAGACTGTCTGTCTGTCGGGCAGCCGCTTGGGATACAGGGTTAATGCTCTTTATTTGGCCGGCCAGGTTTATTAAGGTTAAAAGTGCGTTGTTTTACGATGATTTTACGCCCCTCGATGCCCGGGCAAGCGGGAACGTAAAACTTGCTTTATTACGAAACAGAAGGAGCTAAAGGCACTCTCGACAACGCCATTCGATTCCAAAGACTCCAAACCCCCCAGAAATGTTCCTTCTTCTAAGGGGTGGTAGCTACAGTGATTCATTCCGTTCGCCTTTCATGAGATCTGTTACAATTACGAGGGTTGCCTGCCTCTGAAAAAGATCCTTTTTTGTGTTTTGCTTTTCTTTAATTTACTCCCGGCTCTACTGGGTAGTAAAAGAGTCGTGAAGTCTTGGGCTGTTTTGGAGAAAAAACAATCAAATCGAACACATCCGGGCCAATTAAATGCCAAACGATCCAGAATCGTTAAAAACGGAAATGGAGTTGGGTTGTACGTCAACTTGCTGCTGAGATTTCGGGAGACTTTTATCTTTGGTGCCCAGCTATTCCGGAGAAAAGATTGGAATGAAATGAGGACTACAAAAAAGTAATGCAACCCTTTAAGGAAATATATTTTGTTTTAGGAAATAAAACCCAAACATTCTATTCGGCGGAGGCATTATTACTATTATATAGCTAATTGAACTCCCACCATGTGAAGTGGAGCAGGCCAGCTGTCGTAGGTTTACATTTTCTTCCGATTCAATCAGTGTTATGGAAAGAGTTTTGTTACTTTACGTTTAATCTGTTCCCGTAAAATACAAGACTTTGCTTTTAGCTTAACTTATAAAATACTATATTTTGAATCTTATTTTTTGTGATTTTATAGTATTCTTCTATAAAAAACAAAATGTATAGCAAAATATTTGTCTTAATACAGAAACATTCATATTCTCTTTGAAATAAAACACTAATTTTACGATTAAAATGCTTTTTGCTTCACGGAGACAAATATAGGTTTAAATTACGATAAAAAGTATCGACACTTGGGTGTAAAAAGGTCATGATAAATCGTGATATCTCTTTAAATTAAATAAGATTTCTTTTAAATATTTGTATTTTACATTTTTTAATTGTTATGTTGTAAATACAGTAAAAGTATTTGTAAAGCTACTTATAGCAACTGAAGTGTTTCACGAAGAATCATATTTATAAGCTTCTTGTATGAACTTATAAGCAAAATATTTTCAGCATATTTACCCTCCCTCGTTGCCGGTATCGAAATCTAAATGACAAAATGTTCAAAGAAGAAAAGAAAAGTAAGACAATCTCCAGTCCGATTAACACAAGACCTTTTCAGGTCAGAGTTTTCTTTTGTAATGGAAACATGACTGTTTGTTCGTGATGAACAAGTTGATAGGTTTTCGTGAATGCAATAGAAATTTAACTTTTTTTTTTCATCTGCTTGTATAACCCAAGATTTAAGTAAGGTCAACATTTCTTTTGATAGAGGCTATTCATTATTTGTATTGGAGAGTTTTATCAAATTTCGTCGCTGCTTGTCCATGTTTTAAATAATGACAAGATATATTTAAAGAGAAAAAAACAGTATACATTTATTTTTGTTTTGATTTATTAATTATATGAATAGATGCATTTTATTTAAAGTTTCTTTCGTTTGAAAAATAATGTTTAAAAGTAATATATAATAAATATTGCTAAAGGTATTAACTAAACAGTAGATAAGCAAATGTTATACTTAGCGTAATTAAGCATTTATTTTATTTACCACAAATTTAAAACTTGTATATCTTTATATTTATTTTAAACAATAATTTATACAAATATAAAAAAAAAATATTATTTATATTTTTCCACTTAGGAAGATGCTAAAGTACTATAAATAGATGATTTCAATCAAGACTTTAAAAAACGCTAAATTGTCTATATTCTGTTATACGAACGATCAGTTTATAAAGTTAATCTTAGTTTCATGATACCCAGCAGTGACGTATTTTGAAGTTTTATGGCGTCTATGAGACGCCTATGTAACTTTCGAAAATAAATAAATAAAATAAATAAAATATTTTATATATGGCCATGTTGATTCAAGACTCGCTCTCTTTTTGGAGATTTTTCTCTTCCTTTTGGCGGTATTACTTTTGGCATTCTAATACAAGCTTCTATTTATTTTAACGCTGTTTTAGGAAGCTCTGTCGCCAAGGAAAATAGAAAAACCATATTTTAAGTGTCTTACACTTGAAGCAATGCAATGATTTTAAACTATATATATAATTTGGCCGTGAAGAATTATCTGGGCATTAGAACAAACAAAATATTTCAAAAGTTATTGAACTTTTTTAAAAGTCGTCAATTTGGTGACATTTTTCCATGTAGTTGAAAATCATCAAAATATCGTATTTTCAGTTTTTGCTGATTTTTGTGAGCCCAGGTAATGCATCATTGGAGTAAACTTTTAAACATTCAAAAACTAGACCACAAAAACTTTTCATTTTCACAAAACTGTGGCTTTCCTCCATACTGGAGTTTAGTGACATTTTCAAAATAATCTTAGACAGCGCTGGCAGTAGATAAGCTAAACTTGACCTAAGAATCATGAGTGACAGTTGCAAACTCACAGCAGTTATAAATGTAGCATATAATTTGCAAAAAAGTATCATTTCATATTACTACAGAGCAACAGCCTTTAACATTTGTTGTCTAAATTAAAAAAAAAAAAAAAAGGCAAAACTCAAGTTTTTCAGTTTTATTGGAAAAACGTCACCGGGACACTCTGGGAAACCATTGGGATATTCTGTAATAGCTGGTATATTCAGTGTAATTTATAAACGTATTATTAATATTTTGTTCAACATTAAATGCTTCATTAAGTTCAGTTTATGTATATAAGTTACTGTAAATATGATTTTTAAACCTAATTCATCATAAAGCTAAGCTTAAAAAAATAATAAATACCTAATGATCATTTAAAATCGATAGTTAAATGTCTTCAATGATTCAATGTAAAAAAAAAACATTAAAATTCGCTTATTTTTAGTAAAACTGGTAACATTAATACATCGTTTTTTCAAAAAATTTAAAATATTTAGATATTTACAAAAAAAGAGAACTTTTAAATATTATATGGATGGTCTATTTTTATATTCAGAATGGAAATGGGTTTTTCGTTTAGATTCCGATTTTTCAAAATCAAACCTTCCAGATGAATGGTTGTATAGAAAGACCCTTTTCCAATCTATTTTATATGAAACCTTTTTGTCATACTCTTTCTTCCTTTTTTTAAATGCATAAAAGCATGAAAGTGTAATCTCATACCTACTTTAAAATTTACGGGAAAAATATCTGCCAAAAAATTGCCGAATTTCCTCCCCCCCATTTCCTTTTAAATAAACACCTCGCACGGAAATCATGTATTCACCCCATTCTCATATGTGAATTTGTAACAGGTTTGGCCCTTGTGACGGAAGAGAAAAGAAACATCAGTTTTATTGCAAAAATATAGTGTATGCAATGGATTTGTAATAGTTGATTTGTTGGAATATTTATTCTGTTTTGAAGTTTCATTTAAATATGGATGTCAAAGATGAACACATAATAATATGATCGTAAACATTAGCTCAAAAAACTAACGACTCCTGCTTTTTTTAAATACAAATTTACCTCTTCATATCTATTATAAACATACGCATATTATTATTTGAACTCAAATCTTGAGTAAGTATCAAAAATAATGAATCAATCGGTTTTATAAAATACTTTACACAGCCAAAAAGATAAACAGATTTAGTTTTCTGACATTTTACACCTCCGAAGGGTACATTAATATAAATTATATATATATATAACCATGAATGAGCGAAATCAAGAGTATGTAAACTTTCACAGATGAATGTCCGAAATATTTGTTATATCTGATTTGATTATAATTTATTCGTTGATATTATAAACTATATTCGATATTTTAATCTATATTTTATCTGCTGAGGATTGATTATGTTCGGAGTACCGGTTAAATGCATACTGGGCAGTGGCACTTGATCTTAAGAAAACATTGACGTAAGGCATACCGGGCAAATGTATACAGGCAGGCAGTGGTACTCAACTAAACCTAGTATATATTTCGGACATTTATCAAAGCGACTATGTGATTGCCAACATCCACCAGTGCAAGAAGGATGGTTTGATGATATTGGCAGAATTACTATTTGTTTGTACAATTTCTGGCGTACGGTTCAACCAAATAGCTTTTTCATATTCATTTCGTTCTGTTTTTTTTTTAATACCACCAATACATATCTAACAACCCAGACTAAGAATTACCCCTATAGATAACATTAACACTCCACTAGATATCTGATAAAAAAAAACTTGTAGCGAACATTTATTTATTTTATACAGAATTCCAACACTTCTTAGGATAGCGTAAATGCTATCCAAAATCATTTTAAGTTAAAAAAATTTTAACTGAATGTTTTATTTAAGAGTATCGTCACACTGGTTATATAATGATGCACAAAATGCAAAATGAAAATTTAAAAAAATTACAAATATGCCTGACACTATTTGCAAAAAACTTAACTGCTTTATTTAATTTTAATCATATTAAAAATTTTCTTCAATATACATAACACAGTTACAAGTGTAATAAATTATTAAAAAAGAATACAAGGAAAAATAGACCTCAGTCCGTATGAACTAGCATACAGATTTAAAGGAAAATGCATTTTTAGGTTTAAATAAAAAATGTAATACAGTAAAATAAAATAAAAATATAGGCTCGAAAATTTATTCTTAAAGTAATAGGTTGTAAAAATGAAGAAATTGAAAATTTATATTTAGAAGAAAGCCCGAGTATATGTGATAATGCTGGCTTGATTTTAACAATAATTGTACTGAAAATGTTATTCATTTATACTTTTTATCAATTTTATTTATTTAAATTGGCTTAAAATCACTATTAATGTATTAATTACTGTTTTTATTATTTTTCTAATTTATGAGAGAAATCATTTGCTCATTTTCTTTCTTTTCCTATTTAAGTAGCTCAAGGCCTGGCCGACCCCCCAAAAGAGTGTCTATGGTGAGCATGACATCTGGGGTGACTACTACAGGAATGGTGAAGAAATCTAGGCTAGATAGCGATTACCACTCCTATGAAAATGGTCATATAACAGGTAAGGAGATCCTATTTATTTTTTATAGCATTTTATTTCTCTGGTTTTATGAGTTTGCAATCAAATAGTAATAGATATAAATGTATAAGATCGAAAATGATTCAAAAACACTTTCATCATTGCATTTTCAAACGTTTTACGAAAACTCTGAAATTTTTTCTCTTATTTTCATGCAAAAGTATCATTTCAGCCTTTTTTTTCTCTTTTTCTTTACTTGCTCAGAAATGTGTTTCTATCTTCTCTATTTTCTTTTTATTTATGAGCTTTAAAGTATTTCTCTTTTGTGTATTTAATAATAATGCTAAAATCACTGTTCTATTCTTCTTACTTGATCGGAAATGTTTTTCTAACCTCTTTATTTTGCTGTTCTTACAAACTTTTAAATAACGCGTTTTCTATACGCATAAAATGATGCTAAAGTCTCTGTTCTATTCTTTGTTTTTATCTATTTTATCACATCTATTCCTTTTCTTCTTTAAAGCCTTTTAATATGTGATTTTATGCATATAAAATGTTTCTAAAGTATCATTTCTATTCTTCTTACTTGCTCAGAAATAAATTTCTAACCTCTTAATTCTTTTAATACATTTTTTTACAATTAAATACTTTAACACATTTAAATAATGTGTTTTTTATGCATATTAAATAAAACTGAAGTCTTTGTTCTTTTCAAATGATTCTGCTTAAATGATTTAAAAAGTAATATGATTGCCTTTTGATTTCATTCAAATGCAAGATTTTATTTAAAATGCAATGTGTGATTCTGATCATTGTTATCTCTTTAAACTTTGAAATTCTTTTATTCTTTAATTCATTTTTTAAGCCATTTAAATTATCATTTGTGATACTCTGAACACAAGATCTCTTTTTAACTCGTTAAAGGATTTCTATTTTAAAAATTAAAATATGTAACGTAGAATCCTTAGAATGACGATAATTATTATTAAGGACTGTAATTTGGTGTTTAAATGTCAGTTCAAAACTTCTTGTGTAAGATTATTTTTTATATGCATATTAATTTTGCATATTTATAGCTGACACATACAAAAGAATTAATAAAAAAAACAGCATGTTTTTGTAGTTATACATGAAATAAAATCTATCTTTGTGGCTTTTTTGAGAAATCAATCCATAAATTATACAGACAACAGTAAAACGCACTAGAATGATCAACAAAATATAAGATATTAATGAAAAAAAATTTCATTTTTGAGATCTACTGTTGCCTTAGTTATAAGACTTCACAGATTTATCTTTTGATTAGTTCATAATAGATAGATTAGATTTCAAGATACACTTTAATGAACTGCTTTCATGAACTAGCATGTCATTTCAAAGTTTATGAGAATGTCAAGTTCGAAATTTTCAAATTATATTCTTTAATAGATACTTAATGTTTTTAGTATCTCGGAACTCAACTCGTAACATTCATGTTTGTCAGATGTATGCTTTCAGAATACCCTATTTGTCTATTTAAGACTAAAACAACAAAAATGGCCACCAAACTCCTTTGAACGCATAATCAGACTTATTTGAATATTTTTATATTGAAGAATACCCATGTGTGGGTTCGCGTCAAAGGAGATACTTCCGATCTCATTTAATAAACAATTAAGTCAATCTTCCCGTCATCCATCGCGAATTTTTAAAATAAAACAGCAACCATTTGACACTTGACCACTTTAAAAGCATTAATTATACATAGGGTGGCAGTCTCCCCTATGAGATGAGATGGTGTACTTTGTCGCCTGTTCTATAGATGTGCCCGAAATAAAACTTCAGTATCGCATCAACTACCTCTCTTTGATGAGGAGGGCGATCTGTTGTTCGTTTAGAAAGAGTTTTAAGAGAGGATGGGGAGCGAACTGCGTCTCACGGTTAAGCTGTCCTCGTATTGCATTAATCAATCATGCGGACCAGATAATCATGATGGATTAGAGGACCAGTCAACGGTTGTGTTGTGTTTCTGCAAGCATCTTTCCTATCCTCGTCCCTAAGAAGGAACGAATGATGAAGATTGGGATGGTGTTTTGGAAATCTGCCGCCACAATTGGCTATTTATCGCTATTTACAAACATAACTTCATATTTTTCTTGAAAGAATGCATTACAATGCTATTCTTATTTCCATAGATAGCTTTCATAATCACAACATGAACTTTAGAAGTGCTACGGCCTATGATCTCCTTTATAGAAAACTCTCTTAAGCACATTACAATCTTAACGCATTTTTAATTTAAACAAAAATGGAGAATTATTTAGCTGGTTCAGTTTTATCAACTTTAATAAAATATTTTTTTAACGTGAAAGGGAAGATTGTTTTTAAATCCAGATCACCATCATTTGATATTGTAGCAACAATTTGATATGAATAACGAATTTTCTATTTTACCGAACTAGTTTAACAAAGAACACCTTCGAAATAAAATTTATAAATACAACAAATGTTTAAAGGAAATACATAACAATTTTTAACTTGTAAAAGAAATTTGTAGCTTTTTTAAAAAAAATTAGAGAAGTAAATCTTAACAAAAGAAACAAATGAATTTTGTTTCTTCTGTTAAGATTTCAAAAAATTGTTTTGGGTATGGGAAATTTATATATAAATCGATATCTTATATATATATTTATATCTTATATTTATGTCTTATATATATTTATATCTTATATATATGTATATTTATATAAGTATCCTTTTACGTTATATGATAACAGGGCAAAAATTTCGTTCTCAAATTTGTGCATTATTTATTTTTCAAACTCTTAAAAAAGGGATTAACTGAAAATGATATTATTATTTAATTGTTCTTTTTTCTTCTCATTCACTATATTAAAAATTAAGTTGTGTTTTGGATTAAAAACCACTGTTATTAGTGTAGAAAATTTAGTTCATAATGAAAATTAATTAGGAATAAAGTGAAGAAAAAGAATAATATTAAATACAGAAGTGCCCTTTATCTAAAATCATAGTTTAATTAAAAATAAAGAGAAGAAAAACTAATTTTAAATAAATATATGTCTTTGATCAAAAATCAAGGTTACAAGAAAAGAAAAATTAAAGGCAAAAAATAATTCTAAGCAAACTATTAATATGCACACCTTTAATACCAGAGCTATTTTTTTGATGAACTGGGGGTATTTTCTTGGTAGAGTTATTTTATCGTTAAACTTGTTGATTCCATTAATTGTTTTATTTGTTATGATGTTTCAGTTAGTAAGTTATAAGGCATGTATTGGGAAACATTGCTTGGTTTCTTTTTTAACTTTAAGTAATTTAAACAAGAACTTACTTACAAAAGATTAGACAGCTACGCAATACTTCATTTTTTGAAATGTTATACATCTTAGCATATGTTATACATATCAATTTCAGCTTTTTAAAATGCATATTTGATGTATTCTACTGAAGAACTTGGGGCAAAATAGTGATAAGCCACGTTTTTTTTTCTTCCAAAGGTGGAATTTTGACATCATACTGTTCAGTAGTATTGTTTTTAGGTCAATATTTTACAAGTCAACGGAATTCTCACTAATTAACAACACAATACGCAGAAACATCTCTGTGACTACATGAAAATCTTTTTTTGTTTTTTTGTTGCCAAAGCTGCTGTCTTAGACTATTTTGAAAATATGGCTTATCATTGTTCATCCCATATACTTCAATTATTAGGTATTCTTTAGAATACTTATTGATTTAAATAATAATTGTTTAGTTAATTACTATTCACTATTTTTTCCCTTCATATAACCATATTAAAAAAAATTAAAAAAATAATATCTATAATAATTATTTGAATGGAAACTTCTTTGAAAACAACATACATGAATAGGTACGAAAAATAAACATAGCCTGTAATATAAATAATAAACTATTTGGCGAATACTGGCTCATCTTCTTGGCGGTTTTATCCGTCTCCTCCGAAGCAACCATAAGGTGAAAGTTGTCGACGCTTGAGCATCGTGTAGTAGGAGTCCAGCAACGATGGAGACAGAGCATCTCTAGTTGATCACCCCTCCTCTTTTGCTCTCAGTGAGGGGGAGGATATAGGTTTGACGTAACAGGCATCCCCTCCCCCCCCCCAACCAGCGTTTAAAGGCTAGTAGAGATTTACCCGCAACTCGATCTTCCGGATTTTAAAAGAGAGAAAGGAGCTACAGTAGAGGAGTGTGGGGGATGCTCTGATATGCCTCTTTTAATAAAAGCAAAAGTTTGAGGACAGATCCCAGATTTTGAAAGCTGCCAAGCTGATAATCTTTCCCCGATAATTCGGCAGATTTCCCAAAAGGGAGCACAAGGATTTAAAAGCCTATAGTTAAAATTTTGAGGCTAGAGCATTTTAAACGTTTATTAAAGAACGTCGCTTAGCTTCGCTTGTCGTCTTGTCTACTTTGCTTTACTTAAATTAAGGTAAGAAAATTTCGTCCGCTACTGAAAAGATACTCGCAGTGGATTAAGTTTGCGTAATCGTGGGCGGCGCGGTTGATTAAAATAAATGAGATTTTGAATGGAAAAGAAAGCAAATCGTTGTTTTAGGTGATTATGTCGAGTTATTATTACATTTTTATGTGGGGGGGAATTTTATTGTGCTCTCAATATACAATTACGAAGCTTTTAATTCATTTATACTTCGTACTCGGAAAATAAAAATATTTCATTACATAAATAAATAACTTATTTTTTAAAAAAAAAATATGTTTATTTATTTTAGAGAGCTAATCTATTATTGTTTTATAAATATGTAGAGTTTCTGTTTTGTTTGTAAGGATCGCTAATCTAAACTAAATTATTTTTTGATATTGAATATTTCATGTAAATCTAGATCAGCGGTTCTCAAATGGTGTTACAAGAGACCCTAGGGTTCCGTGGAAGAGTGAAAAGGGTTCCGCGAGTTAGTATTTTTTGTAACCATTAATGAATTTTGAAACCTCTGCTTATAGTGAAATAAAAGCTATAATTTATAATTTATTTAATCTTTCGGTTGCATTTCTGAAATTATTTCATGTGAAATCCCAATGAAATGGAATTGACATTTTTTTAAAAAGGGAATAACAATATATTGAACAAATCATTAAAAGAACAAGCATTTATAAAATAGCTTTAGTTTTTCCTACCTCGGTTTTCAAATCAAAATAAAATAATTTTTAAAGAAAATAATTCTCTAATAAAAAAATATGTTTCCCTATTAACCATGTTCAATGCAGTTTTTATTTAAGTAAACTATAATTCGGCATTATCCATTTATTTATATACACCAAAAATAGCTAGACTAGATATTGAACAAGGACTGCAAATTTATCAGTCGGAAATAAAACTTAATTTAAGATTATTAATGATGAAACGATGAAAAAGCTTCGTTTCTCTAATTAAATATTTAAAAAATAATTTTTTTACAGATTGTAACGTTCACAATTACCTTAATAAACTTTATTTATAAAATTGAGGTTCCACCTAAAGAAGATTGATTGTCTAGGGTTCCGTTGCTGGAAAAAAAATGGGAACTGCTGATTTAGATTCTCTTTATGTGCCCATTGACTTCCTCCACGTATTCCCCCACTCCATTTTGTACAATTAACATCTACAATCTGCCAATCGATAAAATAATAAGATAATTATATAGTTACAAAAGAGTGTACATATTTTATACAATTTATATACATTTAACTAAATTTAAAAAAAAAGTCGAAATTAAAATCCTCATGATATACTTGATCTTCAAAAATCTCATTTTTTCTGGTTACTATATTGTGATTTTAAAATAATTAAGAATAAATATTGTTTTCTACTTTTAACTTTGTAACTCCTAACACCACTCAATCTACATTTTTCATATACATTTTCCTATATAGGACTACGCTTATCATAGGCTATGGGTACATATAACTACCAAGGATAAATGATCATAGGTTGCGAAAAAATATTATTTCGAACTAGACGAAAGAGAAAGCCATGGACTATCCAATTTTTGACCATGCCCACATAAATTTAAATTAATTATATAATAGTATTGCGGCACCATAGGATAGTTTAATAAAGTTCACTCTCAGTAGTCAAATTGATCGAATAGTTTTAATTTTCAAGTTTCTATACTTTTAACAAAGCCAATTCTAGAGATTCTGTGGTGCAAAACAGGATTCTACTAAGATATGCGGTAAGATTTTTTATTATTTTATATGATAAACCATAAAACTACTATAGCGAATGTGCCATAAAAATAATATTTTATATGGTAGATAATCCGGTGGTGTAGTCGGTAAAGGCGTCCCTAACTTTGCTTGTGAGAGCTGGGGATTGTGAGTTCGATCCTGGCCGTCGACTAAACAACCTGAGTATGTACGCAGCAAGGTTACGACCACTGACGTATCTGAGGCTTCTTTCGCTGGTCGTGATGTAGAAGTTTGGAGAAATGGGCACTGTCCACATCGTCTGACCGAGGATAAACTTATGTGGTATACATATACTATGGCCGTTGAAATATAGAGCACTGAAAAACGGGGCTAGGTGTTTGGACATGGTTGAGTAATATTTAATGTGCTCGTAAGTAACATTGCACATGCATTGTGATTCTTGATATTTCAGTTAGATATTTTTAGCTAGTAAGTACGCATATAAATTCAACAATTTTATTTTATTTTATTTATTTATCGGGTGGCGGCCATTTTGTTTCCTGAAGGAAGAAAAAAAAGAATTTTTTGCTCCTGGCTCACAGAAAAGTACGAAACAGTTTATGGTTTAAAGCTTATTCGCGGTTTTAAAACTTATAATAACCTTAAGAAAAACTTTTTTATGCATGTTAATAACTTCTCTCCGCATAACCCAATAGAGATTATGTACATGCAAGAAAATTGAAGTTATAAACGACTTAAAACAATTTTGAATCATAAATATTTCTATTAGTTTTAAATTGTTTTTTACCAGAAAATGTAATATTTTTATCACGAAAAATTAACAAATTCTTTCTTTCTTTTTTGAACATGTATTTCGTTTTCTTCATAATTAAAAAAAAAGGCAGGAGTTTATCAAAATATTGAACAATTGATGGAATGTAAACAAAAATTGACAAGTTAAAATTCTAGTAACCCTACTGAAAAACGTGATTAAATGTGATTTATGCGATTCCTTTCAAAAATCATTCCTTCCCTCATAACTTTCTCTACGAGGGTTCATTCAAACCAAATAACATCAGCTCAGAAACAATTTAAAGAAAAACAGATCCAAATCCCTAAACCGTGTTTTTGGTTCGACCTGAAATATTTCATATCCCGAGTTCTCATGACAAGCGAAACCGCGTAGGTTTGACACCACCTCTTGGCGTTCGTTGACAGTCTCCGTCGGTGGTCCTATCTCACTTGGCTATCAACGTCTTCAGTTTGGCGAACCCTTGACTTCACTTCCCAGCAGGGGTGCATACAAGGTTTGCCACAGACAGAGATACAAATCTTCGCCAAGAATATTAATTTAATTAATTAAGAAAAGACGGTTGGAGTTCGTCTACATGTCAGTTATGTGGGTGGCTTCACTCGCGTAAGAGAATTATGTTTCATTTGGAATGATGAAAGAGTGAAATTAAGCGATAAATTCGCGACTGAATAGTAATGATATATACCACTCCACTGTCAGATCATATATTTCATTCCTCTTTCAAATGTAATTTATTGCCTAAGCAGTTATTCATTTTTTTTTCTATCATACTTCGAACACTGAGAAAATAATTTTATATTTATGAGAAGGTCTTTGAGAAAATATTTGCAAATTATTCCATATTGTGGCATAAATCGTTTCAATCAGAATTTTTTGTGATAAGAAAAAAAAATTATAACTAAATCATTTACTTTTAACGAGTTTTAATGCTATATAATGAATAAGAGTATCTAAATAATTGTTAGTTTTAATGCAATTTGGCATAGTTCTAATATTATTAGAGATTGGTACTATCAGAACTGACATTTACATTTAATGAGTTTCAAAGCAAAACCATAAAATTTCTGCGAATCAAGTTTTGTTTCATTTTTTTTTTAAATGTGTACCGTGACTCAGTGAATAGTGCGCTTATCTCCGAATCAGGGGACCCGGGTTCAAATCCCAGCGATGGCGGGCTGACAGCTGGTTTTCCTTCCCATGTAACGCAAATGTGGGAATTCCCTTGTCTTTCCCTACAGACTTAAACATTGGTTGTCGTAAATTCGAAATTGGGTCGGCTGTTCAACTGTGGTTATATGTATAATAATAATAATAAGTACCGTGAGAAATAATTGAATCAAAAAAATATTTTGAAAAACAACAGTTCCTTAAAAATATTTACACATTTCGTTCTTAAATAATATGTAATATAGCTCCCTCCCCCATCAATTTTGAAACCAGTTTCCCTCGTTTTGGCATAGATTCTAACAGGCTATTACAGTGTTTTCTCACCATATTTCAATTAAATGACAAATGGGGTTATTTTTTGTTCTACAATACATTTTTGCAAACTTTTGCTTCCAAACAGCTCAAGGATTTTTTAGTGCGTTAAGATCCGGAAAATTTTTCCGACCTCTCTGTAGCAGTCACTGTCTTTGTGACTAAGTTTTTCTTTTCTTTTATTCATTAATATCTTTCTTTCTTTTTAATTATGGCAAGAAGACAAATCTCGTTGGAAACTGCTATATTTAGAGGAAAATGTCTTTTTGTATTCATCCTTTCTAATATCGTCGTCTTGAAAACACCACAGGAAATTTTTTCCTAAAGTTGAATGACCCAAAAAGTTATCCTTTGTTAACATTCGCAGAATTTTCGAAGAGAAATTACCATTGTAGAATATGTCTGGCCCCGCAGTGGACTGATTGTAAAGATACGGTTTCCAGTAGAACACCGAAGTTAAACATCACTGGCTGCAGCCAGTAAGCGGTTGGATATCTTTGATCAGCCTGCGTAGGGACCGAGAGCGCGAGGTATTGGTGCTCGTTAAACTGTTCTACCGTAAACTGCTCGACTTCGTACGCAGGTTGTCGGGCTACCAAAGCAGGGCAGCCATGTCCTCTGCAGAGGATCAAAATTGCGATGACATATCTTCGGATCATCCACATTGATGTTTCCCAGACCTTAGCCAATTGCCCATTGAGCAGCTCTAGTGCGACGTAAATAAAGTACCTACCTGATATTACATACGGCACTGCATATTCAACAAATATTATAATTCAAGATTATATCTCCGAATTATCTTCAGATGTATCTATTCAAAAAAGAAAATAACATTTTTTGATAAAAAATAAATAAATAGTAACAGTGATGATATTATTATTATTATTAATAATAATAATAATAACTATTAATAATAATAATTATTAATAATAATAATTAAATGTATACAAAATTTACTTCTAAAATATGCGAAGATATAATTTAAGTAAATATAATAAAAATAAACATTAAGTAAGAAATAAAAAATAATTATATATTAAAAATGATTTATCAAAATAAATATTTTGAAAACTGCTAAAAAGTCTGAAAAGATGATTTTTGATGGTAAAAGAAATTTATTACGAGCGTCAAAATTGCTAATCAACCAGAAAACGCACTTTTTTTAAAAAAAATAATTATGATTTTCAACAATTTAATTTCGTTCCTTTGTATCTCTTGCGTCGAAATGTGTTCAAAATTTCAATAATTCCCGTTAGACGTGATATCGCAATAAATATTGTTTTTAGCTATTAGAAAATGGTTGAAACCTGCATTGTCGTCTAACATAGTTTCAGACGAGTTTTTAGATCTAATTGATTATGATCGGATTTTTATTGATGATGATTCTTATTTGAAAAAAAAAGGCGATAATTTCTGCTTGTAACGGTCAGTAAGCCATTGAAACATGCACTGGCATCAGTTATAGAGTTGCAAATGAGTTTTGAGTGCTCCAGCTAGTCGGAAAGAATTCGAATTTTTGATTGCAAGAATCAAGCTTTTTAGGCACAAAAACGATTTAATAAAAACGTAGTAATAGTGAACTAGTACATTCTTTTCTGTAAAAAGGTGTTTATAGCAAATATCATATTGTTGTTTATCATATTTGTTGTTTATCACTGAAGCTTTAATGTACTCAAGAATTTTTGAATGATATTTTGTAAGTATAAACTACGATATAAACTTTTTATTTGAAATTTCATTTTAGGCTTAGTTATGAGTTCCATTTTTGGAGAAAAAAAAATCTCGTTTTGAGATTGGAATAACAATGATTTGGAGCGAATATCTGCCCAATTTGGTAAACTTGCAGCTTAGAAATGCATTAATAAGATAACCAATAATTCAAAAATAAAAGAAGAAGTGTAACTCATACACCTGACGTCGAGATATCGAAAAGGGTGGATCCCTTAGTAATGTCAATCTTCAGTCTAATCAAAAGAGCATTCTGCGGAAATATCAAAATGACAGCGTTGGCATGCCCATTCTACGCTCAACCTATAATGGTATTTTTTTCCTCTTCTGTCTTATGGGAAGATATTGTATTAACAAGTTCATTTCAATTTCCAACTTTCAATTACGTTTTAAAAGAAATGTAATGGACGCGTGGGAGATGATAATTTGTTTTTATAAACATCAAATTTTGTATTGTAGAATGTTCTTTGAGAAGATGGTTTAGTTTTACTAATTTGATTTGAGTAATAAAATGAGAGACATTATAGACAAGTATTTTGATACTATGTAATAAGAAATATCCATCAAAATAGGTTATATATATGTTATCGTGAATGATTGAAATCAAGAGAATGTCAACTTTCACCGTTAAATGTCAACATTCTCATAGTCGCTTTGGTGAATGTTCGAAATATTTGTGATATCCGATTTGATATTAATTTATTCGTTGATATTATTATATTTATTCGATATTTTAATATTTGCTGAGGAAAGATTGGGAGAAACATCAATGTTCACAGTACCGGTTAAATACCTACTGGGCAGTGGCACTGAACCTTAAAAAAAGCATTGATGTAGGGCATACCGGGCAGTGGCATTTAGCTAGACTTATTATATGTTTCGGGCATTTACCAAAGTGGTTATGTGAATGTCAACATTCACCGGTGGAAGTCTTAAACCACCAATTTCGGTCATTCACAGTAACATAAATACGAAAGAAAAAAAAATGTTTCTTGATTCAAACGACATATAATTGCACATGACATATAATTTTTAGTATATGTCGATTTCAATAATGTTAAAAAAAAAGAAGAAAAAACTTTAAAATTACGAATAATTTATTCTTAATTTTCGTTTTCATAAAAATGTGTCTTCTCTTCATCTAGATCAAGAGTTTCCAATTACTTTCGCTTTGGGACCCTAAAATCTAACCCTAAACCCTTTTACTCTCCCATCTGAAATCCTACTTTATTAAACCACGCGATTAGAATATATAAGAGCACATGATATGGAGATTTCGCAAATATATGTTACCTTACGTACGCTCCCGTATGCAAGGTTTTAAGTAATTGCGCATGCGCCCTTCTAGTGCGCATGCGTCCGTTCTAGTGAAATGCACTGCTCCCGTGAAAAAATATCAAACTTACATAAGTAAAAATAAGAGATTTTGCAAAAATCCGTGAGTTAGAAACGCTAACGTAGTGGAATATCATTTTAACTTTGACCACAAAATCAAAACATTTACAATGGATGTAGACTATTTCTTTAAAGCTGTAGCAAACAATTCAAAATGCTTTGCTCTACGTAAAACTGCGGATCCGAGGCCAGAAAAATTTGGTAGATTATAGATTTTGATGAATTCACCGATAAAGAATGCAGCTTTTTATTATTATTTAAAAAATATTATTGAACTTCTATTGATTATTTAACTTTTTTTAACTAAATTGTATAGTTAAAATAAATACAATTTATAATTTTGAAATAGCGAAAATATATCTAGTTTCTTATGGAACTAGAGCAATTAAACAACCATAATGTTCAACCAAAACCAATAAAAGTAATTTTTTATTGAATGAACCAAGTTATTTGTTGGTTTTCAGTTATTCAATTGGTTATATTCAATTGGTTTATTGGTTACTCAATTTGAAATCCAAAAAGAAATTTCACCAACCAACCCACACCAAAAAAAAATTTCATTGAATTTTTTAAAATTCTACATACACGCAATAGAGTTTTATTAAAAAAAATCGCAAAAAAGTGATATTTTATATAACGACGGAGAGTTCGAAAAGTATCTATCCTATAAATTGTTGAAATCAATCGTATTTCATTCTCCGAATTAAATATAAAATCAATGAACGCGCAATGGTATTACAAACATAAACATAATAAGAAAACCTTTCTTTTTTTTTTAGGTAATTATAACTTGAGATGATAGTAGAGTTTTTAATAAATTCAATATATATGCCCTATATGCTGCAGTTTATCTATATTATGTGCTTTCAGTTTTCATCTGTTTTACATTTGTCCACCTTTATATGTGCTAATTATATCCATTCGCAGGTGATCGGCTGGACAAGCACATGTTACCAAACGGTTATGGTCATCCAGGCACAACAAGTCATTTGTCTCCTTTACCCTTCATGGCTCTCAATTCCTCTCACCACAATAGTGTCATCACGGGAGGTGTTTCTATGGCAACCACAGCCACCCACTCTTCGCACGCCTCATCCAGAGGGGATGTCACGAGGGAACGGCAGATGGGAAGTGATGTCATAGCCTCCACAAGGTAAAAAAGTTATTTTTTCTTCTCTCATCAACTTTATTTTTCTTATAAATCATAAATATCATCAGTAAAACTTTCCAAGTGATGAATATATTCTTGTTAAAATTAGTCAAAAATCAAATAGCTTGCTTTGGCAAAAACAATTTGAATTGTTTCTTTTCCTGTTGAAAGTATACTCTTGAGAAGCAAAGCTATTCCTTGCTGTTTACCACTTGCCTTTTTGTCCAGTAATCATTTTAGTTTTTGAATATAGAAATAAAAATCTTTCCTCGAAATATCCACGAAGTAGTTTTTTTTCCTTGAAAAGTTTAAATTATTTACTAAAAATTTACTTTGCCTGTTTAAGGTAATAAAAACACATTTCGTGAATTCACAATCGTAGTTTGATATTTTAGCTAACCAAAGTAGTAATACTATAATGATTTTAGTTTTCATGACTGTGCATGAAATTGCTCGTTAAACGATTCATTATTTATCTGTTACTCTAAAAACATGTTTAATGTGTTTTGCCAGATAGTTTCATGACAAAAGTGCCAAACTAAATTTTCGTTTTTAAGTACGTATTTTAAATAAATGCTTAGTACTTATTTTGTACATATTTTAAGAATTAAGCTGTTAACAAGACACTGTTTTAACAAACATTTATAACAAAGTATTTAAAAAAGCATTATTTTCGCATTGCGAGCATTCAATTAACTTTTATCAATATAACGTTTGCTAAGTAATGTCTGATTAAAATGATGTTTGCTATTTAATCTCGCATTTTAAGGACTATACTATCAATAATCTATTTTTTCAGGTATTAATCAAAACCATAAAATTAGTCAGGCACCACTTTAAGTCCAAATTTTATATAATATTGAACAACGAAGGAAATAAGAAATTTATTAATAGCAGCAAAAATATCATAGCATCTAAGTAATTACTAATTAATTATGAGCAACTTTATTAAAATTGTTGATCAGCTAGACGAATTTTATTGTTCTTCTATAAATACTGAGAATTATATGATTTATTTGTCGTGTTAAAATACTACAAAATAGGTTATCTCCCCTTTTAGTACTGTAAATTTTAGATTTCTTCTCCAAGTATAGTGCAATGTATTTACGTAAAAAATCTTAAAACAATTTAAAAATTGTAGAAAAAGGCTTACATGCATTGTGTTATGTGTATTAGGCACAATAAGTATATATATATCAAGGATCGCACTAGTATGACATGTTGACAAATTACAAACATCCAAAACATTGTTTACCTTTTATTATATTTTTTATGTTTCTAATTGCTTTTGTTTAGAAAGCATTGTAAGTTCGGAATTTCCGTTTAAATGCCTTTTAAACATGTGTATATCCAACTGTGATACTTACTTCTTTTAATTAATGCAGTGTATCACAAATTAAAAAACCCCTTTGCTAGACCTATCGATTGGAATAATTATGGAGCCAAGCAAAAAAGAAACTCATCACCTTTTTCCTAAGTCTATCTTTTTCATTCTTGGCAATGAATTCTGTGAAAGGTTTTGCTTTTATGGAATGCGCACAATTCTCACAATTTACCTCACCGAGCGTCTCCTGTTCAGCGAAGATACTGCTACCATGCTTTTTCACGTGTTTGCTATGCTCTCCTATTTCACACCGATTTTGGGTGCTATAGTCGCCGATACCTGGCTAGGAAGATTCAGAACCATTTTTTATGTTTCGTTTATTTATGTGCTTGGAGTTATTATGATTTCTGTCGGATCTTTTCCAAACAGTCTGCAGATTATGAAGGTTGTCAGTCTTCTTGGATTGGTAATCATCGGCATTGGAACTGGAGGAATAAAGCCGTGCGTATCGGCATTTGGAGGAGATCAGTTCCATAGCGATCAGGTTAAAGAGCGGGAACATTTCTTTTCGATATTTTACTTTTCAATAAACTTAGGAAGCCTCCTTTCTACTCTATTAACTCCTATTCTTCGAGCGGACGTGAGCTGTTTCAATGAAAACACTTGCTACCCTCTAGCTTTTGGAGTACCGGCTATACTAATGATCATTGCAGTGGTCTTCTTCGTTTTAGGTAAATCTCGTTATATTATAAAAGAGCCAGAAGGAAATGTGTTGCCGTCAGTTCTTGGATGCATATTTCGTGGAATATTAAATAAATGGGAAAGCACAGACAAGGAGAAGAAAGCACACTGGTTAGACTACGCCGAAGATAAATATGAAAAATCATTGATCGCTGATATTAAGATCTTGTTGCATATTTTAGTATTGTTCATTCCACTACCCATTTTTTGGGCCCTTTTTGACCAAACAGGTTCTCGATGGACGTTACAAGCAACAAAAATGAATGGGGAACTGTATGGAATTAATATTAAACCCGATCAGTTGCAAGCTTCGAATCCTGTGTTTATTATAATTTTTATTCCCCTTTTCCAGTATGCTGTATATCCTTTACTTGGGAAATGCAATATTCTCACGAAGCCACTGCAACGCATAACCTTAGGGGGATTTCTTGCAGCCCTTGCTTTTGTCATGGCTGGATTTCTTGAAATTGGTGTGGAAGGTACACTTCCCGTGTTACCAGAGCCTGGATATAGTCAACTAATCGTCGTTAACTTAAATCCATGTTCTGTCAATATCACTGGACCTCAGAATTATCTCCTTAAAGCAAACGAAATGACAACTTTTAGCAATCTGAAATTGAAACATAAAGACCATTGGACTTTTTCAACAGTAGCTGATCAGACAGCCGGGTGCGCCAATTTAAGTGAAACTGTAGAAATCGTAAACTCCAACCCTATCCAGTCTACATTTTTAGCCGTTGAAAGTAACAAAATTCATGTTCAAACAGGTTCAGATCAAAAAGTTAAATCACGTCAAGGGTTTGCACAGGTAAGAGTATTTTTTTCGATTCAGAATTTATCTAAAAATGCGACATTTGAATTTAAAGGGCACAGAACATATCTCTTTTCACATGACAATGAAACTGGAAATAATGACATTGGTCGGACAGGTTATATCCCTATGGAGCCTGGGAAATATGAAATTTATTTAACTCGTAATGAAAGCTCTCAAACAGAAATCTCAATTGGTGAAGCTAAATTTCATTCCGGTGGCACATATATAGTTGGAATAGTGAAAAATACTACATATTCGAATTTCCTCATTACCACAACGGTAAACCCTAATTCTCTTCACATTCTTCTACAAATACCACAGTACTTCGTCCTTACTGCAGCAGAAATTATGTTTTCCATTACAGGATTAGAATTTTCATATTCACAGGCTCCGCTTTCTATGAAATCAGTCATACAAGCAGCGTGGTTAATGACCGTTTCACTAGGTAATGTAGTCGTTGCTGTAGTAGCTGAAGCAGAAATATTTAAAAAAAAGTATTGGGAATTTTTTATGTTTTCTATTCTTATGGCAGTGGATATGCTTGCTTTCGCTATTTTGGCCTACTTCTACAAATATATTAAAGTTAAAACTCAGAGTCAGGCAAAACCGTTGAAGAAACATAAAATAAATGACGTTGCTGAAGCAGCAGAATCTGTAAAAGAGCCTTTCAAAGAAGGATCTGTAAAAGAAGAACCCGTGGAAGAAGAATCTACAAAAGAAGAACCTGTAGAAGAAGGATCTGTAAAAGAAGAGCAGTTAAAAAAGGAATCCCTGGAAGAAGAACTTAAAAAACTAGAAGCTGTGATAGAAAAATCTCTAAACGAAGAATCCGTAAAAAAACCTAAAAAAGAAGAAAAATGAACACTTGAAGGCTGGAAAAAATTAAAATTAAAATATACCTTTTTTTGGCTGTCATTAAGTTTGAGTTTTAAATATATTAGTGTAAGTTGTTATCTTGTAAATATATTTGAGTCACACGTGCTTTCCTTAACTTAAATGTTTTGATGTATAAAATTAAATGTCTTGATGATAAAGAATTTGTGTCACATAATTTACCGCCAAAAATACATAGATGAAATTGGTACAAGTGTTTTTGAAAAATTTAATTCTCACAACTGATAACACATCTGAACAAAATATTTCTAACATACCTATCGAAATAAAAAGAGCTGTTTTTAAAATAAACACCATGATTCATTCTCATACTGTTGCTTTTCTTCATTTTAACGACTTTTGTTGCTATAAGTACTCAAAATTCAACTTCACAGGAATAAAACTGACAACAAAACAGCAGCTTATAAAACTTTCTAAATAAAACTGTTCGTATTGTTTACAGGTCACCCATAGACCTCATGTTTTGTTTCTAAGATAAAATCAGTTCCATTCTAACGATTAAAACACAGTTTACGCTAATCACTGAAGTTACGACGAAAGGGAGCGAAGACGGGGGGAGAGAAAAATTAAAAGAGGTCGATTTATCGGACTTCCATTAATCTTGCAGGAAACACATGCTATCGATTCTTTTGTGTCATTTGCTGGGGATAAATGGCTATTTCAATAACTTTGGGCTATAGCTGTAGTGTTTCATTCTTGGGTGAAAACACGTGTTCTCAGCGTGATCGCCATTCAGAAGATTTGCCCTGATTTTGTGTGTTTAATGCAAAACATGGAAAGAGATTCATTTTCTAGAAATAAAATGCATGTTTTGGGTAAATAGCAATTAGTTTCATCTAAAATGTGACAATAAAATCAGTTTAGCACACGTGACTCTCTGAATGAATTTCACTTTAAAAAAAAGAAGAAAAAAAAAGCATCTCTAAATATTCTTATTTTGTGTGGGTATTTTTGGAAATGAGTAAATTAAGTTCAGTCAGTTTCATAAATTAAATTATTGATTAAGACTTAAATACTTGTTTAATGAGTGTAAGAAGCATTATCTATCCCTTATAGACGCTTTTACATTTCTATTAATGAAAGCTTATTATCAAACAAGAACGATAATAAAATCATTTAATGTGTGTGCAGCAATAGTCTATGTTTTTTATGCATCTTTTTAGCACATTTATAAATATTAGTGGTAAATAGTTTTGTTTTCCACAGATCTAAAAGGAAAAATAAGCAAGTGGGAAATCAATTGCTACAATAAGATACAAAGCTCCAGTTGAAATTTTATGGAGCTAATTGGTAAATAACTAAAATTATCATTAACGATAAAATGACAAAAAAAGGAGGAAATAAGTTACGAATAAAAAAAAGTGATAGCCTAAAGGCAAACACAGGTTACCCATATGCAAAATTGTTGTTGTCTAATTTTTTTTACCCTCTTTATTTGCGATATTCACCTGAATTAGTATTGAAAATAATCCGCTTTTATTCACAACTCAAGAAGTATTTATGAGATTTCTCTGGTCCCATATCTCAAAAATAAACTTACCAACTTAATGCATAACAAAATTAAAAGTGAAAAAAAAAATTCTAAATATCATCTTTCAAACAGCAGAGGAAGCCATTGCAACGCATGCAATGACGACGCATGCGCAATGTTTGCTATTACTCTTGAACACAATTGAAAAGTGTGATGATGTGCAAATTAGTTGCGCAAGCCATCAAACCCAAAACAACACCTTATTTGCAAATGGGTTAAAAAAAAAAAAGGAAAACTGCTTCTAGTGGTCAATAAAAATTATTTGATGCATCTAAGAATTGAGTGTTCTAAATAGTTGAAAAGTGATCACAATTTCAATGGCAAGGTTTCTACCTCTCAGATGCGAAAGACAAGTTAATAAAAATTCGATAATAAAATAAATATTAAGTGAACAAACTATTATTATCCAATCATAGTACATTTAATTTAGTTCTAATGCACCTAAATGTGATGGACCAGAAACTTTCTTGAATTAGATGTTTTGAACATAATTATTTAAAAATAATAACTTTAAAAAAAAAAAAACGCCATGATGTACTGTTATAATTTATGTAATACATATGTTCGCCATTTTAATACGAAAAAGAAATTATAAAGCAGAAACTAAGAACATTTTGAAAGGAAATTTGAATTTGATTTTGATGCAATTAATGTGATAAATTTAATTAGTTTGTAGTGTAAGTTGATGAGTTAAACTTTTTTTAATTTTAAAGTGATAGAAATATCAAGAACACTATTATATGCTGTTAATATTTATGTAATATGTTTGATGTTTTAATGTGCAAAAAATGTAAGGAAGTATAATATTATCGGGCCTCCTTGATTTGGCGATAATTATCGTTCAATTTGCTAAAATTCAGTTCCGGTTGCCATGATATTCAATGCCTTTGCTTTCAGTGACGTCAATTTCGGGTTTCCGCAATTTTTGCTTACTGCTATGTGATTGGTTCTTGGTTTATTTTCATTTATAATGATTATTTATTGCAAACTCTCACAGCAAATTTTGAATGTCAGGTCTAATTTGAGTTGGATTTAAAATTTTCCATTAAATATGAATAAATCAAGTTCAAAAGAAAAAAAGCGCAATACTTTATTCTCAAAAATTATGTCAAACAGTTTTGAATTGCTTTTAATTTAATAAATCTTTAGCACTGCGTAACTTTTTTTTTTAAAGAGAACATCATTTTGATGAAGTATAGTTTCGAACACATTCTTTTTAATCTCAAATTTTCCGAACGCATAACTCAGAAAATTGGTGATAATTTCGATGGTCTAGTGAGAAATCTTAATCATATTTCCAGACACACCTCTTTTTTTGTCCCCACTTTGAACCACTTCTTGAAGTACGAGATATTTACCCAAGAAATTATTTCAAGACCAGTGAAAATGAAATAGCGTCATTTTCTTATTTATCTACCAACACATACCTGTCTTTAAAATGAATTGCAGAAACACAAAAAGAACTGCACGCTTTGGAAGTGATTTTTATAATTTTTTGGAAGCAAAAAGCACTTGAGTAGAGACCTCCTGTTTATAAGATGATCTTTTAATCAGGCCTCGAGATATTTGACTTGGTGGAAAATAAGGAGAAAAGGTCGCCAAAGTTATACACGGTAAAAAGCCGTGTGAAGCCAAATCTTTATGAAATTAAGTACCGAGTACCCATTTCGCCTTATAGAATTAGAATTTCTATTTTTTTAAAAAGAAAATCCATTAAATGTTCTTGCTCTCTCAGATAAATGAATCAATAATATATGCCCCCAGGTTATGATTAGAATAAGTTTATTGTTTGGTTTGTTTCATTGAACTTATATAGAAAGTAATAGGACCACTTTTAGCTTTGAAGTAGAATAATGTAATGAAGTTAAGTTTATTTAGATATCTGGAAGTAAACTACAGAAATGGTCTAAGTTGGCGTACTCTTTAATCAATTTGTTTAATAAAAAGGTGAAATAATTGATTTTGTTGTGTTATTGAATTATATAGAAAATATTGCTTAAATAAACTGCTTTCTGATGGAATGACATAAATTAGTTAATTTGATTTCAGAAGTTTGAAAATAAATCGAAATTATTATTGGAAAACTCTAAAAAAATTAGTCGTTAAAATTTATTTTGATTAAGTTGTCGAAATATGAATTAATATAAAAGTTTGAATATAATTTTTCAAAAATAGATATTAATCGTAAAGTTTGTGTGCGTAACTAATTAAGCAGATTTTTCGTACCTAATAATGAGTGTGGGTTATTGATTTATCAAAGTTAATTAACTTTTCAATAAATTTATTGCGAAATCGAAACTTTTAAAAATTATTTCGATTGTGGTCAATATTTTTGTTTATCGAAATTAATTTTCGTAAAACGAAGTGATAACAATATAAGCATGATTTTATCTGTTACGCATTTCTAATTGCCCAATGCCATAGTTTGTTTAAATTGTTCAATACCGTAATGCAACATCTCATTAAAATATTAAAATTTTATGATGCAAATCAAAGAGCATTAAACACAAATGTGACTTTTACATTTTGAATTTTCATTGAAGTCCTATTCATGATATTTTACAATTACCATAATCACTACTTTTCTCACAATTTGGCACTTGGTGCATAAATTCAGATTAGTTTTCTTTCAATTTCCATTGGCTTAACGTTATTTAGGTTTGTGGAGTAACTACCGAGGTACCTTTTGATAGATGAAGGTTGACATATTCGTTAATTAAATCCCCTTATTGGTGACATCCGAAAGTGATATGAACTCACCAACATCGATGGAATAAGTGATGGTAATAGGTGGTATTGAATAGGTGATTTGCTCATAAAATAGAGCTCAAAAATCAGATGATGAAAAACAATCTCCCGGACAATTAATAAATTAAATAAATAAAGAAGAAAAATGAGTAATGTGGCATAACTACCACTATAAATATTAAATACCAAATCAGTAGTATATAAGATATGGTAACTTGATTCAATTTTGAGGTACCTTTCGACAGATGAAGGTTGACATTCTCGAATACATAACATTCTTCCTCAACATTCATGCTTAGAAAGCTAGAATAAATTACTTTACGATTTGATTAAAGCTGTTAGAAAAATTCTCTAATATTTTTAAAGAATATCCTGGTCTGATGTTTTTTTTATTAATCAAAAAACATATAAGTGAAAAACATCAAATGATCATTGGCATAAAAAACACAAATAACAATTAAATTAAATCATTTGAGACATTTTTATTGTATATATTTCTCTATTTGCACATGAAAGTAAACTATGAATTAATTTTAATCGTTTATTGTCAAATCTCAAATAATTTAATTTTGTAACAAACAATTGGGATTTATTTCGTTTCTTTGCTTTACGCAAATTTTATAAATTTGTATTTAAACTAAAGAAAAGTATTATTCATCATTATTTAAAATGCTTTTTTTGGAGATAAACATTTATTTATTGAATCATGTTTTTAGATTCTTTCAATTTTTTTAAAAAGTTTGTTTAATTGTAATGATTACAGTAAAATTAAATGTTTTTTTTTATCATTTGTTTGCATTAATATGTATTTGAATATTATTTAACTGCATAAACAATCGGAATGCTGTTTTAATTTTAAGTTCCTTTTCAAATTATATGTATTTAGCTAATATTAAATGTTTGTTGCAAATGCTTTTTTTTTTTTTTTTAATTTTTGTTTATATACAGGAAGCTATTTTTAAAGTTCTTATTTGCGTACTTACTTTTAAATTTAATTAATTGTATTTATAAAAATGCTAAAAACTGATAAAAGAGTGAAATAATAAATATATGTGCAACATAAACTTCAAGATATGAAGGCTTAAATACATGTGCAACCGAAAAATCAACTTCATTCTTTTTTTAAAAAGTGAGAAATTGTGACTTAATTTCTAAAATAATCAGGTGCAGTTATTATAATATATGCCCCTATTGTTATTAATTTAAATTTTTCACTTATAATTTTTACATTGATATTGAATTCGTTACATTTGTAAATAAAACGAATGTTTTTAAGAATATTTTGATATTCAATACTAATTTTTCTCTATTTTCCATAAGTGTAGATTTTAAAAAAAATATATATTTTTTACACGCTTTTTTCTTATCTATTTATTAGTTCTGGTCTTTTTAACTTTAATTCTTTCCTGAAACTAAAATCTTTGAAATATTCACTGATTCAACGGGAACTAAAAGTTTTTTCAGAGAACAGTTTATAAAACTTGCTTCTTGAAAGTCTTTCAGCAATTTTTATAATTTTTTAAAAACTCATTTAAACTTTTTCTTGGAAAAATATCTTTCTTTTTTTTTCACCATTACTATAACAAATACAAATCAGCTCAATCATTTATCACACATAATGAATATTTTTAATGCTCTTTGAAAAATACGCATAAAAACTTCTTTCAAACCGAGTGATTTAAAGTCGATAGACAATGGCCTTCACAGCTTCTGATAATAATCCAAAAAGATTTTTTACGCACTCTTCCTAACGCTTCTTCTCAAAATTTTTCGCTAAGGTATCCGTTGTCTTCAGCAGGAATATTAATTAGTCCACCCTAACAAAGGAAAATCTTGAAGGGGAGTGGGAGAGGGGCTTATCCATTTTAATTACTAACCCTGGGCAAAAATAATCTTGGTGTTTTGTTCGGCCGACATTTGCCGTTGACGGGCCGTTGATGGCAACGTTCAAGTGAGCAATTTCCCAACCCTTTGATTTTTTTTTTCGGAACCTGATCTCAGTTAGAGGCGAGTAGAGTTGTTTTTTGCTTCTGTAACTCCATAACCTTTTGTATCAGTTTTACTAATTTTTTCTCGCCAAAATACCAACCTATGGCAAGAACAAAAGGAAAGTGTTTAAAGTAGCTTTTGTGTTGCATCTTTGGCAGGTGTTTATAAGAAGAGGGGGGCGATAGAGTGTCTATAACTTTTTGACGTGTTAAGAGTTTTTTTTTTTCTTTTTCTTTTCTTTCTTTTCCAGATTTTAAATGATGATTAAGAGTGGACTTTTGTTTTAGATAATAAAGGTATTCATACGTTTTTTTTTTCTTCGTTCACGAGATCTTCTTAAGTATGTCCAAGTTCTGATATGACATCGGAGGAAAGACAAATTATGTTTTTTAGAAGAAGAAAAAATTGCGTGTCAAATTAATCTCTCTTTTTAAATATTGCTATTTACTGTATACTCTAGGTCAGACTTGCATCAACAAATGCTTAAAAGTGTTTGTACAAGATAACCTTTTTAAAGCTTTTTCAACTTCATGCTAATTTTTGTGCTTTTGTTTAGCTTCCGATATTGTTTCTTTAAATTATTTATTCATAAAGCTTAGTTTTTTTTTAGTTCGTCGCAAGTAAGCAATCATTGTTTCATAATTTATATAACAAATCAAGTTTAATCTAGATTAAAGACACTGCTTAAAATTAACTTCATACTTCAAGATCTTTGGATAGCAGATTTTTGATAAGAAATATTGCTTAAAAGCACGACTTAATGAAGTTTTAACAGATTAAAATATAAAAGTTATGAATTCAAAATATAATAATTAAATCATTATGAGTTATGTTAATTAATGAGCATTTGTAAGTAAAAAATAAAAACTTTTTCTGAAAATGTCTTCATATTTAAGCAGGCTCCTTTTTAATTATATCTTTTGTGTATGCATAGTTATTTAATTAAAAAAAACACGCCTGAAGCGTGAGTAAGAAATTACTGACATGCTTTAAAAATAGGATTTACTGTCATGTTTTTTTAAAACTATCTTAAAGACTGTTTGATGGAAAGAAATGCTACATAATATTTAATCAGTTTCATCGAATATATTTTTTTAATCCTACTTACTTAAAAACTTTTATTGTTGTACTCAAACAGTGCACTCCTCGAAAACAACAACATTGAACCACATTATCTGTACCGTGATATAATTAACCTGTACCTGCAATCTGTACCGTGATAATACTGTTCATATTTGCTGTTAAGTTATGTAAGATGTTTAACTGAACCATGTTTCCACTCAAGTTGAGCCGTAGTATCATGTAAAAGTTTCAGAAGTGCGATAATTTGGTTCTAGTTAGCACGATGTTAAAAGTTACAGAAAATTTAATGTGTGTTATGGTTAAACACGCTTTGATGTTTTACAGTGTAATTTAAAGAGAACATTGGAACTTTTAGAGATTGTAGATTACTTTATGACAGAACTAAAAATTAACTGTGGCCATATTTTCTTCAAATTATGTCTGTTACTTAGTTGTATATATATGTGGAAATATTCTCAAATTATTTCAACGATAATTATATTAAATAAACTTCATGTCCTTTCGAAGTACTGTAAACATTTGACGGAATAATTCCTTTCAAAGCACTGTAAACATTTGACAGAATAATTTTAAGACGGGGAAAACGAGACGAATTAACAGACTGGAGTCAAAAAGTGAAACAACAAGTTTAAACAAGTGAAGGAGTTTCGATCAACACATCTGGAATTCTGCCTCCCAGACTAAAAAAAGGAGAGAGAGAGAGAAAACTTTGAAAATGTTGAATCAGAAAATACGGACTTAATCTCGCATGAAAAGACGAGGAAGAGGATTAAAGATTTTTCCGCGAGTTATTGCACTTTTGAAAAGAGATTCCGAAAGCTTCCACCGTCGATGACAGTTGAAGTTAATCAACTTTTCCAAACGGCGAAAAGCGCTAACTGCATTAAACCGCCGTTGAAAGTCACCAGCAATTCGAGATGGGGCTGAGGGGGGGATGCAAACCTAACCTTCAAAACAGAAGATTGAAAGAGGGGGGTAAGCAAGAGAATCCCTCTTTTCCACTAACTCATTCACGCTAATTGCAAATCCTAAACCACTCTTCCAGAAATCGGTGCAGAGTGTGTGTTCATATTGAAAATTTCATAACGCCACCCGTTGAACCGTGCTCCATTGGAAGTAAAGATAAACCAAAACCATCTCTGGTGCAAAACAAGATAGAAACTTTCTGCGGAGACCCCACACCACCCCTATTTCTTCCTTCCGTGATTAATACTCAACCTCTTTTGCTTGCAGATCCCCTTCATGGACTCAAGCAAGCGAAGAAAGCAGATGACTCAAGAAGAGGGAACCAGGTGCATAAGAATCTCTTTTCGTTTTGGCAAGCAACTTGGCGAGTTGGAGTGACAACTCCAAGTTCAGAGATCGTTAGAAGGAATTAATAATGAGAGCAACCTTCTTCCCCTGATGAAGAGTGGTGGAAGGGTGGAATATAGAAAAGTGAAATGTTTCACACCCTTTTGAGTACTGAAGAAGAGAGAGAGAACTTCTTTGCCATGCTCATTCCCGTAAATTGGTTTCCTTACACACACATTGCAAAAGTATCTTTACAACGCTACGATGAACCATCACATGAGAGAGGAGCTAAAAGTTTTGGGAATGAGATAGAAAAGTTCTTGTTTGCTCCGCAGACCTGACGGATAACATTTTTACAAACTGAAAATTAGTAGAACAGCTAAATAACTTAGGCACGACTTCATTTTTGGTCCACTTAACTTACGAAACCGAAAATAGATGGGGGGGGGGTTGAATAACATTTTCCGGAAGTTGCTTTACACCTGCCTCATTCTTTTTAAAAATATCTATTTTAAGAGGCGTCTATAAGTTTCTTTTCATTCAATAGATTGCAAATGTACGTAAAGAATATATACTATACATGATGAAACACACAATTTAACTGTTTATACATATTCTTAATGGTCAGCATTGTTTTCTCTTAGGAGCTGTTTTGATTTTGATACACTGTTAAACCTAATACAATGTATGATACATCTTATACCCTGATTCACATTTTGATATATTGTAAGCAGGTCGAACCATAATTTAGCTCAAATTTGCTGTACCTTTTGTACGGTGCCAAGGTGATCAAATATTGTCATGTAAAATTTATTGCATGATACTATGGTTCAACTTGATCTGAAACGTGGTTCAATTTAATGCCTCATGGAAACAGATATCGATATGTACAGTTATATATATATATAAGTAGATGCATGTATAAGTATCTGAGACTTTTGAACTAAATATAGGCATGCATATTCAGAATTTATTGCGCATACTTTACATATCTGACATGCATTCGATATAAGTATACTTGAGCAGTGCGCAATTTAGATGCTTTGCCGTGCAGTCGTGGCTTTAGTCTGAAGTTTCCTACAACTTCCTTTCGGGACTTATGGCTAAACATTGTCCAATCACTTTGTATATTGGCCATTGACTTTACAGCTTCGCCAGATTTGAGGGTATCCATAATTGGGTACTTGCAACTCGAGAAGAAGGGTACGTGATTAGGCCCAACCAGAATTTATTGCGTATACTTTACATATCTGACATGCATTCAATATAAGTATACTTGAGCAGTGCGCAGTTCAGATGTTTTGTCGTGAAGTCGTGGCTTTAGTCTGAAGCTTCTTACAACTTTCTTCCGGGATTTATGGCTAAACACAATCCAACATCTTTATATATTAGCCATTGACTTTACTGATTCGCTAGATTTGAGGGTATCCATAATTGGGTACTTGCAACTCGAGTACGTGATTAGGCCCAACCATGTGATTTAAATTACGTTATTGCCCCTAATCACGTGGTTTGTGGTTGGCGGATCAACGTTACAGCAATTAGACATGGATTATTATCACACTCAATCAGTTTTCGGATCAGACATAATGATATACCTGTAAGTGACGTCACGCGTGTGTGTTGATCCTGATTGACTTCTGAATCGTAACATAAAGGAATGTTATGATTAACCAAGTATCCGATTGTCCCAGAAATGAGCCTTTCAAATAAATGAGGAGTAGCAGGTTTGTTGTCGTGTTATTCAATGTTAGAAGTTTTAAAATATTAACTCAGAAGATAGACTTCTTTCTTCCTTATTCTTGTACTAATTTGGTCTGGTTTAATATGTCTAGCATCTTTTTATACAATTGTTTAGAAAACTTTAATTTAAAAAAATGATAAGTAATTAATTCTAATTGCGTATTTATCATATAAATATGGTCTTCTATGTAAATGACCAAATCAGAGTTTTTCAATAATTTATGCCAGGAAAAATACTTTAAAAGCATTGAGCTGTATTTTATGCTTTCTAATACTTCAAAACTAAAATATAATTAGAAAAGAATTTTATGTGAAGGCTATGCTTTATTTAACTTTTTACGAAACGTTGATTTATTAAATACGAGTCACCACAAAAAAAAGAGAAAGAATTTTTGATTAATATTTCATTTCTCTTTGCGCTTTTCAATTTCTATTGTTTGAATAAAGCATTAACTTATTTCACAATCAATTACCATTGACGTGGTATGAAAGTCGTGTTTTATTTGAACACATGATAAGAAATTACAAAAAGAAATAAATAAAATACATGTGGTGAAAGGAATGAAGGGAAAATTCAGAACAATGCGTTCACATCCCAGAGTTACATTTATTATTGCGAAACAATACATTAACGCATTCGGCAAAAGCCTCCAAACAACTCAACAGGGGCTTTAATTCGTCGTCAGCCGCTTGAATACAACAGCTCTTTTAAATAAAAGGGAGGCGAAAAAATGAAGAATAATCGAAAAGAATTAAATGTGGTCTTTGTTTGGCGAGATTTGCGTTGAAGGAAATGTAATATGTTGCCTTTACCCACTCACACTTAAATTCGAAACAACATTTTTTTCAGTTTCAATGGAATTAATCAAGTTTTTTTTTTGTACCTCTTTTCATCTATTTTGCGGCAAATAGTGAAAACAAAGGATAAGTTGACACAGTGAATGAGATTTGTGGCTTTTTGATAGCTTTTCTTGACTTGTTGGATTGTTTCTGTCTATTGTAGATGTTTGACCCTAAATGCTTGTTTATTGTCCTTCTTTTGATATTAACTTTCTCTGGGTATGATTGATGGATCAACTTTTTCTGCATTTTTGGGGATTTAGAACTTTTATCAACCATCTCATTCTTATCTTAAAAGGCGCTCTTTTGCTGAAGAATTTGAGAGTAAGTGGTTCCTTAAAAGGATCTATTACGTAATCGTTTTAATTCAAGTGCATATTTTTATTAAAAGTATTGAATTTTTTTTATTGTTAAAATAGACTTGCTATATTTAGCTTAGAAATTGGAGTTCAGTTCTTGCACACTTCTTTCAAGGTTTTTTTTTATTGAAATTTGTGATTTCTCTGACTTCAAGGCATAAAAATAATAATCAGAATAAAACTGTTTGTATGAAATTATAAAATTTTATACTTGTAGATACTGCTGCTTCGGTCGTACAACTTTCTGTTATATTTTCTCTTTCGCAAAAACTATGATACTTAGAAACTTGAAATTTCTGTGAATTGTAGAAAACTGCACAAAGAGTGCAATGGAATAAAAAAATGAAGATATTTGACTGTTAACTAAATAGAAAAAATTAAGAATCATTAATCGTTGAACTTACAGTAAAAAACACCAAGGATCTGCAGGATGCAGGAAATCCAATTACAAAGTTGAAATTTAGCATGCTTATAGGGTCATAGATTTTTTTTTAAGAACTTAACACATAATTTTTTTCTTCAAAATTCCAATTTGATAGAATGTTATTGGAAATTTAAGGGTTTCTTTGCAATTTTTTTCATTCTTTTTTATATTATTATGCTTTACTTTCCATTTCATTTCACTGTACAAAACTTATAAGATATAAAAACCAGAAATTACGTGAATAAAATATTTTTTTCAAAAAAAATATATAGATTTAAAAAAATTGACAGTTGGTTCAAGAATTATTAGCGGTTAAACATGAAGTGGAAAAAAATACTATGGTGGGTCGAATTCTGCTGTGCTGCAACTATGGAGTAAAAATTTTTATGTGCTTAAAGAGCCATTTTCATTTGAGAATTTAGTTCTGAATATTTAATTGTGAATGTGTCAGATTTGTAAATTTTTATTTGTGAAATTCCAATTCGCTTCAAAGTTATTGCAAATTTAAGTGCTTTTTCGTGATTCTTTTTAGATTTTTTCCCCTTTAAATATTTTATTTTGTAACCGTCGTTGAACAGCAGACCCAAATTTTGAGTTTACGACTAATGTTCAACGCCGTAGCCTTGTGATTTTGAATCCAATCCAGAAGACAAGAGAGCTTCTGGATCAAGTTTTGGGAGAAATTTGCCTTCGTGGAGGACTTTATGATGGAGCTAAAGCGCATTTGCGTTACATGGAGAGGAAAACCACGAGAACCTCCCACCTGATGACAAAGGGACTCTAATCTATGATACGTCTACCACTGAGGATATTTCACGTCAGCATTGCGATCGGCGCAAGTCGGATGCGGAGTTCGTATCAACCAGCCATCGCTGGGATTCGAACCGCATTTACTTTCTCAGTGGGCATTTCCGATCTTTTTTTTATACACGTCGTTGGACAGCAGACCCAATTCTGATTTTACGACTACCTATGAACAATTGCGTACTCTTGTAATCCAGTAGGCAAGTCAAATAGTTTTCTCAATCCAGTAGACAAAGCAACTCTCGGGTCAAGTATTAGGAGAAATTGCCTTCGTGGAAGACTTTTTGATGGAACTAACTAGTATGAAAAAGAACATGAAAAGGAAAACCACAAAAAAAAAACCATTGTTAGTCCGACGGAAAACAGACTCTAACCCATGATCCGTCTACCACTGAGTATATTTTACGTCAGCAGTGTGGTTGGTTTGAGTTTTGTGTATGGCTGGAATTCAAATCACCTTATTAGGAGGCGAATGCTCTATTCCCTGGACTACAACGGCTCTCATTTTAGATATTTGACAAAAGTTGAAATTTCTAAGTGCTAAAGAAAGAAGTCTACTAAGCAGCCTACTCCTGATTATATTATTACTTATCATGAGCTCACAAGCAGGATCCTAATGCCTGTCCATCAATGCTTTACTATCTTTTAGAGTATTCGATGGCGTGAAATTAGTTTTACCCTCCTAATTTTTTTAGAGCATGATACAACAATGTAAAATGTAAGATTTTTTTAACGTGCAAAATTACTTTAGCCCATCCATAAATAAGTGATCCCTAAAAGTTATTCCCCCCAAAACTATTATTTTCGGTTCTTTTAATAAAATTCAACTGAAATGAAAATGATTATTCCATTCATAAGTATTTAAAACTTTAAAATATTTTAACCATAACACTTTCATTGCTTGGAAGACGGGTTTTTTCTTCGAAAGAAAGAGCATAATCCTGTAAGAAAATTTTGCAGCATTTTACAGTACTTTTGTGCTGATTACTAAATTTTTTTTCATCAACGTCTTATTTTTTGTTCAGCAATGCTTAAGGTGGTGTTGAGGGCATGTAATTAACGCCAGCTGGTGTCTTTTTCCATCTTTACACACAAACCCCCCTCTCTCTTCTGCTTTCATCATCAGCATCAAAAGGGGGAGATGAAAAAAAAAAAAGAAGTAGAGATCTTAATTGATTGATCATTATCGACCCTAGTATGTTCGTAAGCTTCGGCATATTGCATTATATAATTCAAAATATTAAAACGATGTAAAATGTTTCCAAAATAATATACTTCATTTTGGGATTTAACAACATAGTACAGAACTGTATGTTTCATTTGTTTATGTTCTATATAAACTTAATCAGCATAACATTCTAAATGCAAGTTTGTACCTGAGTTTAAAATGGGTTTTTATTTTTGTCGGGTTTACTGGAATTTAAAAAATAATTCTTTTTCTTCTAATTTCTGATTACTAGCCATGACGTTGTTTGTTGCTAAAAACATCAAATGATTCTTCTTTGGAGAAAGAATTTTTTTTAATCAATTCAATTAAATAATTCATAAAGTAATACTCTTAATAAACAAACATATCCGTAATCTAATCATATCCATAATACTCTTAATATTATTTTTAAAAAAAATTGCGATGCAGTGAAATTAAAAAATAAAAATAAATAAAGGTTTATTCTTTCTTTTTGACGAAACCGTTTCCTGCTATATGATCCCTGCGAACATATCGTGAAAGAGCCGAAATAACCATCGTCAGTTCTTCGATGAAACAAATTTCGTCAAAAGTAATCTTAACGCTTTTCTTTGTTGATTATTTTTTTTCCTCTTGATTTTTGTCAGAAATTCTTCAAATTTTGTTCATAAAAATTCATTTTATGTAACACATAAGTACACAAATTTCTTCACACCATTCATTAATTTTTTTATTTATTTACTGTTGCTCTATCCATAGTGGAATTTTGAAATTAAAAATATGGACTATAAAATTATCAAGGAAAATGTTTTCGGTTTAAGAAATTGATAATTGTTGTAAAGTTCCAGTTGTAGAAGTTAATGAATTAATTTAAAAATGTTCATACTTTTTATTCCAAGAATCAGATTTGATAAACAATAAAAAAGTTTTATTTCTGAAAACACGTAGAGCTCCAAGGTAAAGATTAATCTTAATTTTTATTATAAATACCCATTATCAAATAATAAATTTGGAAAATGGCACGGGGGGTGTGGCTGCAGAGTTAAGCTCCATTGGACACCTCCGAAAATGAAAAATGCAAGTGTCATGTATACGTTAAAATAGTTTTTGCAAGGAACGTTAAGGCATTCATGTATTGGCTATTAATTGATTAAATTTAATGCCAGAGCTCTTTTTCTTATCCTTGCTCTTTAACCAGGCTAAGAAAAAGCCAGGGCTCTTTTTCTTAGGTGGAAAAGAAATCGTGAGAAATAATACAATTTTTTTTTAATGAAATCCAAACATCAGTCACCATATAACGGTTTTGGAATTCTATGCTAATGTGTCAGACAGATTTAGAGGGAATCTCTAAAAATAAATTTTATTCTGCATCAATTCAAGGTTGTGGTATAAAAATATCACTGATTATATTAATGATTTTTGTTCAATGAAAAAGGATTAAATAAGTTAATAATTTGGTTTTTCAATGTTAGGAAATATGTTAGCCATATTTCAGAATGACAAATATGTTTGCTTATTAAAGTGTAAGTCTTCTTTTTTAAATGTCATTTAAAAATGATTTGAAACAAACTAAAAAAATTGCTTTAATGCAACTCTTTATTGGCAGGTTTTTCTTCATAATTTTTCACCCCAATTCAATTCACCCACAAGCCATCTGCCATTTTTACCGCCTTTATTTTCTCAAAATGACGTGAATTAGCGATAACGTTACACCGCAAGGTGTGACAATATCGATGAAAGCTCGAAAACCCCGAAAAAAATCCAGTACAGAGCCTTTTTTCTTTATCTTAACAAACTATAGAGGCAAAGTTTACAAGTATATAAATATATTGATACTTTCTCCACACACCTTTATTTCAAAAATTTTTATCTCTCCAACTATATGCCCACCACACTGAATAGGGGGGTGATAAAAAATAAAGGAGAAATCTTCTGTTTCCTCTCTTTTCCGACTCTCCTTTAAACCCATCTCCTTCCATTCTACTGGGGAGTTAATTTAAACCGAC
The DNA here is from genome assembly GCF_982258835.1 of Parasteatoda tepidariorum. Lineage (NCBI taxonomy): Eukaryota > Metazoa > Arthropoda > Arachnida > Araneae > Theridiidae > Parasteatoda > Parasteatoda tepidariorum. The sequence goes on from NC_141755.1 coordinate 41,665,766, forward strand.
AGAATGATGGATTACTTCAAGTCCCCCCCCCCCTTTACCGCGACATATACTACCCTCCCCGTAAAGTTTATATAGATATATATGTACATCTACATACACACACATTCGTATACAGAGCTCCATATATGTTTTCGTCTTTCTCTTAATTTTTTAGCCCTTCACACATTGGTTCGTTCCGCCGTTCTTTCGTTTCGGTGTTGAGTATCATCCATCATTTAGGTGTCAAGGATTTTCTATCCGAGGATGAAGAAGAGGAGGAGGAAGATGCTTGTATTCGGGATGCGCGCGCACACTTTTTCTACTTTACTGTGTATGTGTCCCTTCCTCTATCTTGTCTGGATGATCGAGACACTGTGATCGCTTCCACGGGCGTTAAGGAACCAGTGTCGAATGTTCGACAGATTGTATGAATATCGAACCATCCAAAAAATTTGTCGATAAAAAAACATAAATAAATAACTTTGAAAAAAAAAGTAGTGTGACAGTTCTGATGGTTTTGGTGAAATGTATTGATCTAGTTCGGTCTGAAAAAGAGGAATATGGTATCATTTCATAAAAGAAATTGATTTTGAATGCAAAATGAATTGAGTGATGTGCATATGATTGTTTATACGCTCCCTGATATAGATATGAAAACAATATTGCATACTTCTAAATAAATATAACTTATTATTAAATTTCTATAATATTATGTATTTATTTTTCAATATATTTAACTTGCATTATAATGCGAATATATATTCACTAAAATCTTTAGTTTAATTATTTTGTGTTTAATAGAGCATCCTAATTGTACAGTGTAAGTCAATAATAGTGTCACCTAATCTTAATATTTTATGAAAATAATGCATGAAAATAAAAACATTTTTAATTTCACGCATTAAAATTTTAACGTTTATGTTTATTAATTTTCATAAAATAATTATTGCAGTATATAGAATGAGATTCACGATAAAACTGGAAGCATTTTGAATGAATAATAATAGTTCATTTAAAGGTTTTATGAAGCTCATTTTCATATGAAGATATGATGTATTTAAATTAGTTCTTATGCATATTCTTCTCTTTTAATCGTTCTGTTCTACAATTAACTTTCGGTGGAAATCTCTCTGTTGAAGAGATAAGAAAGCTAACATTCTAAACAGTCTCTTCAGAATAGAACTTTCTCGAGTCTTCAACTTTAAATTCTTCAAACATTCTCGAATAAACGGAATATCCTATCACACATTTCTCCATTCAAAAGAAGAGCAAAATCGCAATGTTCTATTCTTTTACTTTTAATGAAGACGAGACGCACAGAATTTTAAGCCTTTATGACATCTTAATCCTCTATCTAAAACTAAAGCCTTTTACCTTTGCTAATCACCTGGGGACAGAATGATCCATATTTCCTGTTATATTCTGTGCTTTTCCCCTTTAAAATGGGGGGAGGGTAAGGTTGATGTTAATTTAAACACCAATGCCCCTTGTCCCTCCGGTTTTGTTCGAGAACTCTTTTACTCTTAACTCATTAGGCAGAAAACGAAATTAAAGTTTAATTACTAAATTTCGAATTGACGCAACATTTCAAGATGTGATAATGGAGTTCTTAATTCTGAGTTGGAGATGATTAGAACAAATTTACTTTTGTCAAAAACTAAATTAAAAGAAATTTTGTTGCTAAAATTAAAATAATTTAGTGGTGTTTTGCCCAATTAAAGTTCATAAAGTTTTTAGATAGTTGAATATTGAGTGTCACGGAGTGCAAAACATTTCATTTTCATGGAATTTAACTATTAGTGAGCTAAGTTTATACAGAAAATACAAAAATATATGGGCTTTAGGATTCAGAATTTTTTGCATAAAGAATATAAACAGCCAAATACTTACAGCTCTTGATACTCAACTTGGTATAAACTCGTAACCTGGAAGATTATGAATCTTACAAGAACAGAATTGAGCAAGCACTTTTTTGGTGGAAGATATTTTAGATAAAACTCAACAATGTTTGATACTATTTTATTTTGACTTTACGCAAATGTTTTTGAATTGAAAACACGATCAGTACTTTTAACTCAAGTAGAGAGTTTTTATCTTTCATTTTCTTTACATTCAGTTGATATTATTTAATCTTACAGTAAAGTTCGTACTGTATTTCACTTTAAATATTGGTTAAAGTGCTTGATTTAACTTTAAAATACCCCACAGTGGACTAATCGTCAAGACGCGATTCCCAGCTGAACACCGAAGTCAAGTATCATTGGCTGCGGTCAGTAAGCGGGTGACTACTTTCATCAGCCTGCGTAGGGACCGAGGGCGCGCGGCATCGCTCCCTAAAATATTTAACTGTAAAGTGCTCGACTTCGTGCATGGGACGTCGTGCTATTAAAGCGAAAATGCCGTCCCTTCTGCAGAGGATCAAAATTTTGATGGCATGTCTTCAGATCAACCTCAGAGATGTTTCCCAGACCGTCACCGTGGTGGCTCAGGGGATAGAGCATTCATGTTCCAATGAGGTGAACTGGGTTCGAATTGCGATGACTGGTCGATACGATTTCCGCACCCGCTCCCAACAATCACTCTGCTGACATAAAAATATCCTCAGTGGTAGATGGATCATGGGACTTCCCTTGCCGACAAGCTAACAGTGGAAAGTTCTCGTGGTCTTCCTCTCCGTGCAACGCAAATGCGAGTTAGTTCAATCAAAAATTTCTCCACGAAGGCATATTTCTCCCAATACTTGATCCAGGAGTTCCCTTGTCTTCTGGATAGGGTTCAAAATTACAAGGCTATGTAGGTGAACATTAGTAGTCGTAAACCCGTAATTGGGTCGGCTGTTCAACGATGGTTATTAAATAAAATAGCTTATTATGCACCTCTTGTATGATCTAAATGAAGTACCCAATTACCTTAAAGCTGTTTTTCGAAGGTTTTTTGGGAACATGAAGCAACGCTCTTTTTTTCTTGGAAATATTTTTAAAATTATTGTAAATTTGCAACAGTTAGTCATGACTAGTAGGTCAAATTAAGCGTTCATCCGTTTTTACATCCGTTATGTTAGTTCTGAAAATAGCGCAAAACGTTCATAGCAAAAAATGCCCTAATTTTGTGAAAATGAGAAGCGTTTTTCACTTAATTTTTATATTTTACTCTGACGCTGCATTATTTAGGATTATAAAACTTACAAAATTTAGAACTGTTCATGGATCTTGATCGTTTTCGTGGAGAAGCTAAGCTAAATTTACAATTATTAAAAGTTTCATAACTTTTTTTCAATATTTTATATATGAAACCTTTTTAAAAAAAATACCAATTCTAAAACCCAGATAATTCTTTAAGACAAGATGGTATATATCATAGGTTCCCAATTTTTTTCGGCTTTGGAACCTCAAATAATCAAGCATCTTCTGGCGGATCTCGACTTAATAAATAAAGTGAATATAATCATTAAGAGATTGCTTTTTTTTTTACTTCTAGAGTTTTTTATATTTAAAAAGAGGAATGCATTTTTTTATCGTTTTATCATTAAATTAGGTTTTATTGAATTCGCAATCTTAGAGCTACATCTACTCTAGCTAAAAATTTGTTTTCGTATTGCTACAGAAAAAAAAAGACATTTTATAAACGTTTAAAATAGTTTATATTCAAACATATTTCTTTATTAATAGATTCAGTTATTATAAATTTTTTATTTGATTTGAAAAGGACAATGTGAAATACTATTGCAATTTTTTTATAAATGCATGTTCTTTTTCATAATTTTTCGATTATTTACCTCTTTTTGGCATTTTATTTTAAATATATGATTTCATAAAGGTATTTGAAATAATAAGTAATTGATTGGATCTAAATATAATTATAGATTTCAAAAAGATTTACGAAAAAAATCGTGTAAAAAGTACTTAACTCTCGGAACCCCTTCAACTTTTAAGCGGAACTCTAGAGTTCCGCAGGTTACCATTTGGGAACCACTGCCGTATATAGTTTAAAATCATAGCTTTGCTTCAAATATGAAGTACTTAAACTGCTACTTTTTTTCGTCGACGAAAGAGCTTTGAAGAGTTTTAAAATGTAGTACCCTGTTTTTTTTATTTTATTAAAAGGAAGAAGAAAAAAAAGATTGTTCGTACGTACGCAAAAAAATAAATAATTTAAGAAGAGAGTTGAGTCGTGAGAACTGCAGAGAAAGATTTGCGTGCATATACTGTAACTCCCCATTTCCGTTTAGCATTGCAGAATATTAAACTGAAAAAGTATCCGTTAATGATGAATAGCTCGCGAAGGCTATGATACAATTTGTCACTATACTTGACATTTGTACCTTTTTATGATGCACAATTCTTTTTATTCCATAAAAGGGAAGAAATCTAGCCCCGCCTTGCCTTTGATGTCATTGGTCACACAAGAAGCGACGCGTATTCCTGTCACGGGAATTTGATAAATGATCGGACGGGAATTTACTTCATTTCAATTTTAGGATCGCGAATTCCAAACCCATCTCACTTTTAACGGCCCAAACAATGGACGCTAAAATATTTTCATCACAATTTTTTTTTTTTTTATTCTTTTACAGTTCCGGAAAATTTTCTTTCCTTTTTTTTTTTTTTTCTTTAAATTTTTTTTTCTTCGCTTCTTTGAAAGTTGTGATCAAATATTCTTTAACTAGAATTGGAACTGCTTCTGCAATAACAAGAAGTGCAGAAGCGTGTATTGAAGTCAAGTTTTTATCTCCCTTTAAAATGTTGTTTGAGTTGTGCCTGTAAAAAGTATCTTCACATATGATAAATGTGATTTAAGTGCTTATTTAAGTTTACCAGTAATTAATTACAAATGTTTACTAGATAAGAGTAAAAATAACATTATTATTATTTTTTTTTTCACCTTCAGAGAAAATCAAGGTAACTCAATTAATTATAAGGAAGCAATAATACTTAGGTTTTTAATCTACATTTTTTATGAAAGTTTTCATGATATTCAGCATATATATTTTTCGAAAAAAGTTCAAAATTTCTATTTTTTCAACCAATTTTATTTTATGACCGTCATTGAACAGCCGACTGAATCTTCAGTGTACGACTACAAATGTTCAACTCCGTACCCTTGTAATTTTGAACCCAATCCAGAGGACAAGGGAACTCCTGTATCAAGTATTGCGAGAAATTTGATTTCCTTGAGGACTTTTTGATGGAACTAAACCGTATTTGCGTTACATGGAAAGAAAAACCACGAAAATCACCCACGGTTAACTGATGACAAGGGGACTTTAACCCATAATTCGTCTACCACTGAGGATATTTTCCGTCAGCATGGTGGTCATATGCGAGACGGGTAAGAAATTCGAATCAATTAGCCATCACCGAGATTCGAAAGCGGTTCACCTCATTGGGAGGCAGGCGCTCTATCCCCTGAGCCACCACGGCTCTTTTTCAACCAATTTTTGGGTTTACGACTACAAATGTTCAACTCCGTATCCTTGTAATTTTGAACCCAAACCAGAAGACAAGGAAACTGCTGTATCAAGTTAGTGAGAGAAATTTACCTTTGTGGAGGACTTTTTGATGGAACTAACCCGCATTTGCGTTACATGGAGAGGAAGACAGCGAGAGCTTCCCACGGTTAGTCTGACGGCAAGGGGACTCTAACCCATGATCCATCTACCTCTGAGAACATTTGGATATTTCACGTCAGCACTGTGGTCAATGCCAGCCGGATGCGGAATTCGTATCGACCAACCATCGCTGTGATTCGAACCCCGTTCACCTCATTGGAAGGCGAACTCTCTATCCCCTGAGTCATCGGAGGTCAGCCATTGGGCGAAATTAACAGCCTCCACTAGTCACTGAGTAACTAATGGTGATTAAAAACTACATGCAAGTCACATCACCACTTTTTTCGTTGAAAATGCACAGAATTTGCCTTTTATTATTACTTAAATAAACATGAAATTATTTTAAATATTTTATAATGTTCTAAAAATGATTCCCTTCCACTCCTGTTCCTTATATTTTCTTTCCGTTTTGAAACGAACATTGTAATGTTTTAATATTTTGAAGAATGTCTCAAAAGAAATGTATCCTATTATTAAGATGAACAATGTTTTCAACCATTTGAAATTTTTAAGTTTTTAAAAAGTGGTCCCTCTAAAAAATTCTAATGCCTTATACAATTTTCATTGGCTTATAAAAATAAAATTAAGGGGTTTTAAAGTTCATAAAAGTCCTATAATGCATGCTAAAATACTTTCAGTTCAGTTGCTAAATTACATTTTTTTGACAACTTCCAGACCAGCCATTTTTTTTAATCGTTAGCTACATTAAATCGAAACCAGTTAGAACTTAAGCCAAATTTATATCTAATTTCTAGATTAAAGCTTTAAAAGCACCATCTAACACAATTAACAGCTTGAACAGTTAAAAAGTCAGAAAAATCGAACAAAAATAACAGTGTCTTTGGCAATTTCCCACTCGATTTAAACTAAAGATTAAGAGACGAGAAATCCCCTTATTTATTCTAATTTCCGTACCCACATTAAAGAGATTTCCTTACTTGTTCATCTGTCTTTAATATTAAGACGACTTAAAGGTATTTATTACGTTAAATTTACATTTGAAAGATTATTTTCATAATGACTTTAATCACATTTTCTTTCGTTTTTTTTTCGTTACGTCTTAATTCCATACTTTTTTTTTTTGACAAATGAAGATAAAACCCGAAGCGCATGCACATGAATATTCGTACGACATTTCTCTTTTTAATTCACTTCATTCATTTATTCCCTCCTCCCCCCCCAACCCCTTATAAGTAATTAAACAGTGAGAAGTGTTAAAAAGAGCGCAACATATTATCCAGTAAGCACGGAAAAAAAATTAAGATTATGCAAAAGGGAGAAAAAGAGATGAAAAATAAAATATCGAATTAAGAATGCAGAAAGAAACAGTCAAAAAAAGCGTTTGCATGGGGGAGAAGTACTTTTAAATAATGAATCAGCGCCAGAAAAAAAAAAAGTTAGAGATAAGATTTAAATTCTTCATATCGTATCTAAAAGATAATCACGGCCTCTGGTGCCTATTCTAGACTTTCCAGGGCCTTTAATTTGGCCAAAAGGGAATTTAAAGACGTTTTGCTCATACATGTATACATAGGGTGTGTGGGGGCGAGGGGGAATAATTATTATTCAAAATCTGAGCGCCTTTTGCCTTTTGGTCCGTACTTCGAGACCCATGTTCGCTAATGAATATGCATTTCGGAAAGGGTTACGGGAAATAAGCACTTTTAATTTAAACGAATGTTTCTTTATAATACCCTAGAAATGAGAGTGAATTCAGAAGAAATAGGATATGAAAAAAGTTTCCTCGAAAATTAACCTCGTAAAAATAGATAGAAAAACCCGGAGCATATTTCTTTTCAAAAGAAAGAGGGAGAGAAAAACTGTTGGAAACATTTTAAAAATAGGGAGATTTTTACTTTTGGTTTCGTTTAAAACATATTTCCATTATTCATGTTTAGTACTTGAAAATATTGTTTGTAAAAACTGTGTTATCAACTGCTTACTGTTCATTTTAGCTCTGAATGTTTATTTAATTTAAAATTATATAAATGATAAATACAATCGTTGTTATATATTTAAAAAAAATCATAAATGAATAAAAACAAGTTGCTTCGAAACTTTTTTTTTCATTAGTGTTCATAAATATTTTTACACTCAAATAAATAAACATTAATTTTCTGAAATGTACACTAAATATGCAAGCTTATTTTATTATATGAGTTTGAATTTTATTATATGAGTTGAATGTCTTTGAGTCATTGTAATCAGGATGACCAAATGACTCAAGAATTCATTTTTTCTCTTTTAACTGGATTCAAATTTGAGAGATTATGGAGTTAAACATTAAGCGCATTTCATCGGTTAAGTTGACCGGCTGTTTAACGTCAAAAATAATGTAAACTATGAAACAGTAGAAAATTTTAAAGTGCAAAAGCATGGTCATAACTGAAGAAAATCTTATGCATATTGAGGTTGAAGTTTATCACCTAGAAAATATTTTTAAAAAACTGTCATAAATTCGATTGCCATTCCGGATCTTCTTAAAAATCATCTTTCAAAATTTTCCTTTTCTAAAAATCGTCTGCTTTTAAGAACTCTAAAAATGATCTCACCAGGTATTATTTCCAAAAAAATTTCGATACTTTTGCTTAAGAAACTACCATTTAACTCCTTATTAAACTATTCTGAGATAAAATTTAATCTGAAATTTTAATATTTAATAAATGTAATTAAGTTTCTTTTAATTAACAATAGTTTTTGTCTAAAAACTTTCTTGCACTTTACTTTCCTATTTTCTAAAAATCGTCTGCATTTTAAGAATTCCAAACGATCTGAACTAGGATTAAGTATTCAACAGCAAGTTTACTTAAGAAAATATCATTTATCTCTGAAGGTTGGCATCCGAAGCGAGACAATTCGAAAACAAAGCGCACAAAAACAAATTAACCTGAGATGAAAAACGAACGACTGATAATTAACAGATAGGGGATTCGAGGCGATATCTTTTCCTCTTTTCTGATCGGGCGAACGGGTAAAAGTTACTCGAAAATCTGCCACTAATTTGTTTTTAAAAAAGAGACCCCACCCGGGGTAAGGATTGACGTCTGAATTAACGAAGCTTATTGTTTCCAAAGCTTTTGAAAAAGACAAACGGTGGAAATTGCATATCAAACGGCAGAAGTTTTAAAACAAAAGCTTTACCCACTTTCGCTTTTCATCTTATCTTTTACCTGCTTATCAATCGGGGACGCTTCTTAAATAAAAGAGAGGATGGATTGAGGACTTGCGGTGCAAGTCCCGGTCTCTATTAGGACTTGATTTATTCCTACTTTCGATATTGTTCGTCTGATCGTCTGATCTCAATAATGTTTATCAAAGTGCTTAGAAAATTGTGAAGTAATTGATTATTTTGATTAATTTATTATTTGAACTCATTTAATATTAAAATAATACTACCCAAAAGCAAAGAATTTTGATTATTTTATTTTATAAACTTTTTCAACATTAAACTAAAATTGAATAAGCGAGGAGTTTTGATCAATCTGAGCTTTGAACTCATTTAATTTTATTGACTAAAAGCAAAAAGCTATTTTTATTTTTATTTAATATTTTTTTATTGGAACTCATTCAATATTATTGTTGTTTGAAATCACAAAAAACGAAGAGGTTGTATTATTGTGTCTTAGTGCTCTTTTTAACTATCCTTAATACAGCTTTTCGTGTTATTCGAATAAATTATTGCAATTTTTGGTATTGAATATCGAAATTTTTATAAACTGATATAACAATTAAAAACTGATTTGATATTCTAATTTAGTTCTTAGGTTTGAGTCACACAGGAAAACTTATTTTAACTTAACTGTAATCAAAAGTGAGGCTAAAATAAAAGTCATCCAAAAAATCATGTATTGTGAGAAAAAGCTTTTACTTTTTAAACTAGGTGTAAGTTAGCCTAGTCTTTCCAAAATCAGTTATAGAGCTGCTAGTGAATCATATAAAAAAAAAATTTCTAATTTCAACTATTAGAAATTAACAAATCACATACTCATTATTTGTCATAACAAGATTTGTTTTCTCTTTAAATACAAATATTTTGAACCAAATTACCAAGTTAACAAATCACCATTTTGTACGGTTTATACATTTGTTTAAATTATTAAATTTAATCCGAGAAAAGAGAAAAAAATAACAAAATTACTAAATAAAAAATTTCCTTTACTGAGCTTTTCTATAAAATAATATCCTGAAAATGCCTAATGATTAGGAGGTTACGGAGATACAATATTGTGACTTTAATGACAGTGGTAAATTGAATTAAAAGCTATTCTGTATTATTATCTTTAAACTTTATTTTAAAAATTATTAACTGCATTGTTTAAAAATATTATTGACTATTATTAAACATATTGGGTAGGATCTTACCAATTTTTTTTCTACTTTTCTCCTGTAAATATATTTTTAGTCTGGTCTATCTTTCTTTTTCAATTTTTTATTAATTTTTTTGCCTGATTAAATCTGAGGAATCGTCAATTCATAAAATAATAATTAATTGTTCTTTTAATTAATTTCATGATAGGAGTGACTTTGTAAGGACTTAATCCTAATCATTCCTATTCCTAATTATTCATTTAATTTTATCCAACCGTATTTGATGCCTCATTTACCAACGAAGACATCAACACAGCAAATGCAATCAATAAAGACTAACTTTGAGATATTTTTGTTTTATTGACGTAAAAAATGAACATAATTTTTTATTATTATATTTCAGTTTGGGGAAGAAATAAATAAAATAAGGGATATCCGCAATGATATGAACTAAATTTCAATATGAGTTCATTTACTGCCTTTGTATAAGTACATTGTAAAAAATTCCTGATAAAATTACAGCAAAAATACCAGCAGTGCCAGTACTTTTTAGCGTAAAATTTAATTCCATACCCTTTTACAGTAATATTTATTTAATTACAGTGAGTCAGTAAATATTAAAAATTAAGGTACATAAAATTTATTTTGTACCATAGAATTTTACCGTAATTTTATCAGAAACTTTTTACAGTGTACATATTTTCTAATTTATTCTATTTCCAATTAAAAGAATTTTTTTTATGGGTACGGAAATATTAAAGTCTCTAAAATGCTTTCTGTCATTAATTAATAAGAAGTAATTATGAAAATGAACCGCATAAAAAAAAACATATTTTGCTGAGAGAAGTATTTTTTGACGGAATAAATTATTTTCATTCCAGTAGCCTTCCGCGAATTTCAATATTCCACTTTTCCTCTGAATAAACAGTCGGCATAGTGGAAAAGTGAAAAGAGGCGCGAAAAATTACTCGTTTAAAATTACATTTGCCGAGATTTCATTAATCACCCGTCCTTTGGGGCAGGAAAAGGAGTGTTCAACCGAAATGGAGAGAGAGAGTCGTTTCATTAAAAGGGTATGCAAATTAAGTAGGACTAAGAACAGAGAGAGAACATCGAACAAATGAGATAATGACAGAAACATTTCGTTCTTTTTCGGATTTCCTGACTTTTCAACTCACTATTTATCTCCTTTCCCGATCTTCTCGCTTTCTTTTGTCTCCTGGAATCAGGAATCGGTAAGAAGGGTTTTCCGCAAACGAGATTCTTTTTCTTGGAAAAGTGCGCCAATTTATTCGCCATAATTAACAAACATTCCGACTGTATGGCTTGAAAATAAGTGTTTTATTGCGTGTATAATGAGGTATTCTGACTGTGTTAGGAATCATTTTTCAAATTAAATGTTTTCCAGAAATTTGAAGACTAATAATTAGAGTTAATATATAACTTTACGTTAGCATAGTTTATGTTGCACACTATGTGTAAAGTAAAACTGCCAAGGTGTGGACAATGGATTTCAGCATATTATAAAGCGAATAAAAATGAAATAAAATGTCTAAAAGCTTTTACGTTTCTATGGTTTTGTTAACAATTTGTAACAGACGTTAATACACAATGTATTATAGCAGTAACTAATTCTTCTGCAGTAATAAAATTAAATTTATGCTTGAAACATCTTACAGTATTATTATAATTTTTACTAATTTGTTTTGCGATTATCTTTCCTTTATTATTCTATAGAAGTGGTATTATTATGTTCTAGCTACCTTGATTTGGTGAATAAAGTCAAGTCCTATTTCAGGTTAAGAGATGATCGGGTTGATGCATCGGATGGTAAAGATAGACTCTACTATGATGTGTCTAGGCAGAAAGATAGCTACGTCAATGGTAAGTCTAAAAAAAACTGATACAAATTTTAATCAGTTTTTATTTATGGATGCCAACAAGCAATTTTTTCGACTGATTTTTCTGAAATTTCCGCAAATTTTTTCCTAATTTCCATGGTATCGTCAAATTTATAATTTTCGCAGACATTTCGTAATTTCATCATATATTTTTTCAATCATTTTCTTTTAATTTTTATTGATTTTAACTGATTTTCTGTAATTATCGTTGACTTTTCTTAATTTCTATGGGTTTTGAACTTTTAAAAGTTACAGAAGAATTCAGTATTCCGATTGCTTTTTATTTATCCTCTCAATTTACAAGAACCACGTGAAAAATTTCGTTGAATGATTTCATAAAATAGAGTAATGATGCAAACAAAATACTTTTAACAGCATTCAAATCCATCAATCACGAACTCATTATCAACATTTGTTGTATTGCTGTTGGATACAGTCAGCAAGTATAGTTCTATATTTTTAAAAATATTAAAGCCTAGTGTGTTTTGAAATTATTTCACTCTTGAAGCATCGTCTCAAGAATCAAAGAATACTACTGTAGTAAACTACACAAATATACATAGATTCGCAAAACAGAAAAGCTGGTTGGCAACCTTGTTATTAATACCTTCTGTTAGTTAGATTTAATTTACTAGACATAGTAATCTAACTCTGAAAATTAATGAAAAGATAGTTTATTAATTGAAAATTGAATTGCAGGTACCGGCAATAGTGGCCATAGCCCCGTTTTAAATCTCTCCCAAAATAGCAGTCGAGGTGGCGGGGGAGGTGGAGGAGGGGGTGTTGGACTCCACAGTGCAGAGGGTAGTGGAAGTGAAGGACCATACAATGACGGAGCAGACGACGATTACAGCGATGATGACGATGATGACCGAGATCAAGGTTAGACAAAGAAAAGGAGAATTCTGTCATAATATTACTTTTCAGTCATAATATATTTTATGAATTCTGTCATAATATAAAATTTTTTTCGTTTTAAAACTGTATTTAAAAGTGTTGCGGTTTTTTTTTTAAAAAGAAACATGACAACGCAAAAGGCAGAAATCTGAAATAGTTTAATTTTTTTTACGAACAAAAATATTCATTATGTTAATAGACTTTGTAATGATATTTTGAATTGAAACTTGTATTTCATTTCTAACACCTACATACGAGTTTTTATTTTTGGTTTAAGTTGTTTTGCATTTTATTAAAGATACCGGTGTTAAAATTTCCAAACATCAGAAATTAGATTTTTAAATGTCTAGGAAAATGTAACAGAATCCAATTTTCTGAGTTGGTGACCGAACATTGATTCTAAGAAAGCAAGTGTGTTCCTCTTTATTGAAAATTGCCAGAAATTTAATATTTTTAAAGACAACTATATATTTTCCTTAAATCTTGACATGAGTTGCTTTCACAATTACTCATAGATGTATGAGATAATAAGAACCTTTTAAAGTTTTCTTTTCTTTATAAGTAATGCTAAAGTTCATTTTTCAAGGATAAAAAAGAAGACTATTTCATTTAAAAGTGTGAATAATTTTTTCGTTGGAAAGAAATGTGTTAGTCATAACAGCAATTCTATAAATATATAACTAATATATTTTGTTTCACTGATGCCTTCAGATTTTAGTGATCATCCTGACGTGAGTAGTACAGCAAATGGTGAGAGATTGGCCCCTAGTCAAATGTTTCCTTTCAGTCATCTGGCTGTGGACGGAGGATCTCCAACTGGTCAAGTGGTTTCATCCATTGAGACACTCCTCAGAAACATACAAGGTCTCTTGAAAGTGGCCGCAGATAATGCTCGCCAACAAGAGAGGCAAATCAATATAGAGAAAGGTAAGTTTCCTTGAATGGAATTTCTAGATTAAATCGTCCTTTTTTCAGTTTATCTGTCCAAAACTTGCATTCGAGACGGAATTGAAATTCCCCCCCCCCCCCCCGAGATTTAAAGTAACTGCTTTATGGATATTCCTTAAGATTAAATATTTTTTTTTGGTTTATTACAACTCCATAAACAGAAAAAAAGTAGTTAAAAAGTAATTCAAAAATATTTTTTGCATGTTTATAAATCAGTGCGCAAAGAATAACAATCAGTTCCAAAAACATGTCAAACTTTGCTAAAGATAAAAATAGCCCAATTGAATTCAAACTTTTTCACTGTTCTCCTGACCGAAATTTAAGAGCCATCCTCACTAAAATATTCGATTGCGGTTTTTTTCTCACTATTCTTTACAGCCAAAAATCAAAATCCGACTGAAAAAGGTATGTTGATCTAAAAAAAGTGCGCCTGAGTGCTTCGTTATTAGCTAAATAATTGGTATATTTCAAAGATACTCCTCAAACACCGAAGATTGAATCTTTGTATATACGGATATATATATATATATATATATATATATATATATATATATATATATATATATATATATATATATATATATATATATATATATATATATATATATATATATATATATATATATATATATATATATATATATATATATATATATATATATATAAACTTTTAATTCCATTACTATCGAGGAATCGATATCAACTAAGAATTAGCAAATAATAAGTGAATGTTATTACAAACAAATTATAAAATTTACAACAGGTAGATAAATTACAAATCCAATCCTTCACTTAGGGGAATATGGATGAGAAAAAATTTTTTTTTGGTTCACTACAGCGTTCCCAACAGGCAATCTATGTTACAAAAAACAGAATAAGACATAAGTAATATTTACTTTTTTCTTTAAACAAGTTTGCTTCACATATAATGAGTCTTCTTATGCAACTGTCATTTATTTGATGGGTTCTACACATATTTGAATACTCAATTCTATAAAAAAAAAAAAACACCTTTTTTGTTCTGTACTTGCCAACCACTTTGAAATAAAATCGAAAGAAAGAAAGAAAGAAGTTTATTAACTTACTGTGATAAAGAGGGAAAAAAGAAGGCGTCCAAAATAGAAATACATTTCAAAGGCATATTTCCAACATGAAAAAAAAAAGTTCTTTCATTTTCAACTATAGTCTCCTTATTCTTAAATCCACCTCAATTTGGAAGCAAGATTTGATCTCTCTTGGGCTAATCTGGATGAGGGGGCTTGTATTGAAAGAAGGGGGGGGGGAGTGTAACAGATAACAAGGGGCAGCGGGGCCTCATTAAAAGCAAAGTACACAAAATGAAAACTCGTGTGAAAAGCTCTTCATCAGACTTGGCGTGCGATCGCTGCCATCAACCGCCTCGTAAACTCCTTCACGACCGCCTTTTACGACCCCTCGTAAAAGACGCGCCTTTTCTATAGTGGATAAAAGCCATTCTCCACATTTGGCGAGACAGCCCTACCACAACATACCCATTCTTAAAAGTGGAAATTCTGCATGTAATTCAATTATAGGGAAAATATACTAAATTTAGAATCAATTTCGAATGCACTAATGTGTATGGTCTCGTCGAATAGTTAAACTATTTATTCGTGCATATTGGTATTTTGAGAAGCTTTTATAACTATACACTGTAAAAAATTCCGAGTCACGGAGCACCAAAAATTGGTTTTCACTAGCTGGCTGCATAAAATGGAGATCAATTTTACCATATTTTGGTATTTTCACTAGTTCCAAATATCAGAAGAAGGTTGCACCAAAAATAGGTCTTTTGAAGAAGCAAAACACCTTTTCTCATTCTTCTTTTATAAAAGCAGAGGAAAATTGCACCATTATTAGGTATTTTTAAAGCGCTGAAATGCAGATCAAGGTAGCTATTTACCGTAACTAAACTATTTACCGTAAGTAGGTTATTTTATGACATACATCTAACCATTTTATACCGCCAACCAAATTTAAAAAGGAAACATAAAAGAAATGAACTTTAATTAATGCTGGGATAATGAGAAACTTTACACCAAATACTGGTTAAAGATTTACAGAGTTTTTTACAGTGTAGGTTTTTAAATTTCCTTCGTAAACCAAAGTAATGTCTTTATTTTTAAACAAGCAAATTTCTTAAATGGAACTAAAAATTCAAATTTTCAAAAATTCATCAAATCGAAAGCAGACGTGTTAGAAATAATTGGAAAAGTAATCAGGGTATAAATTTTTGGGGGAACATAACATAACAATGCACGCCTATAAATTATGAAACTATACTATTTTATTAACATCTGCACCACTTGGCTTTATCGAAGAATTCCTTCATTAGGGGCATAGGAGCAGGGTTGAATGCTGGTTAGGTGTCACCATTACGGTATTCCCAACAAATACTCTTGTTATGTGAAGTAGTCTTGTTTTCTGAGTATAGTTCACAATTAGAAATATGCTGTGGTTCTTATTTTTTGCTTAAAAAGTTACTTCGTAGATACTACTGTTATTAAATCTGATAAAAAAAAATAATAATAATGACCAATCAAAATTATCACTTAAAATCTGAAATCAGCTGTGAAATGTACTAGATCTGTAAAATGCCATATAATGACCAATAAACTATGCTAAGCAAAAACAATTCCAAAATATGATTTTGGAATTTTTCGGGATTTAATCGTTAAAAAACTTGAACAAACCAAAGAATACTTAAAAATTACATTTGCAACAACGTTTAATTTGGTTCCTGACTACTCTTAAAATTCGTTATTTACAGAAAATACTCTAATTCTAGTACTTTTTGCACTTACATTCCTTTTTGATTAATTCAACATAGTTAAAATAACAGTACTAACCTACAGTATATTCAACCTATTTTGGTCATTTATCGTGCAATATTTTAATATTATCATTTTAAAGTTTTTAAGACAAATCATTATGAAATATAAAATAAAAATTAATTAAAGAACAAAATGAATTGTACTGGTTGAAAGGTATGTTAGGTTGGCGATATGTAAAATGAATGAAAAAAAAATGTGGCAACCCTAATAGAAGTTTCGCGGAAATGTTACCTTATTAAAATATTTCCTCTCTTTCCTCATTTTCCGTTCCTTTTTCTTTTCGAAATGTAACAAAATAGTATCTATTTGCTTGCTTTCTCCCCCTTTATCCGTTCCTTAACCCCTTTTCCCATATCCATCTACTGCACTTCAAATTTCCGGAGTTGGAGATGCAAAGTAGCTGAAAGATTTCTGAAATTATGTTAATGACTATCTTTTCACACTTCCGCACTTTTACATTCCTAATATCCACTACAAAGATGGAGAGAAAGTTAGAAGATTTTGCAAAAAGAGAAAGAGAGAAGAAAAAAAATCTCAGTCGTAAAAGGGGTCATTTTTTAGAATGGAACAATAATTCTAAATAAAAAGAAGAAACTTGATAAGAAAAAACTTACTCTCGTTTTAAGAAATTTGATAAACAAAATTATAGGACTAAATAAAGACTTTTGTAAATCTTTAGGGATATAGTGCACAAATAATTAAAGTTATAGAATATGTAATCAAAGTTATACAGTGAGACCCCCAGAAAAGACCACCTCTATGTAGCGACCACCTTTATTTACGACCACTTTTGGGAGGCATGGAATTTTGTTCTATAGACTTTGTGTTGAAGAAACCCTTCAAGATTGACCATTAAAACCTCTACCAGCGACCGGACAAACATCTGCCCGGAATTCGGAAAAGGTCAAATAAGGAAACGCTAAAAAATGTTAAAACAAAAAATTTAACAAAACAAATAAGTAGATTAAATTATATTCAAAATATTTGTGTAAGGCTCTTTTTGACGATACAACCTCATGCTGCGGACAAAGTGTATTCCCAGATATTTTCCAATCAGAGTAAATAATAATTCGAATAAAAAAAAATTTTTTTGTTTTAAAACTATTTTTGCGAAATATTATTATTTTTCATCTATTATTGAAAATAACATACACTTGAATTTATGCGAATCAGTATTTTTTTCCATTGAATTAATGAGAAATCTAGGCCTCTAAATGCTATTCAGGAAGGATGCGTATTTTGGAAACTTGATTTCTATGACGTGTGTATTGAAAAGCTCAATAACCCAATCTCAATAACCCAACACCAGCGTTCCTTTTATCACTTTAGATATTTTATATTGGGCAGAGTTTGTTTTGAATTCCTTGATAAAATTTTAGAGTTCAAAGCAACGCATTATGAGTAAATGTTGACTATTAATGGCTATTTACTTAAGAAAAAATAATTGTAGTTGAAACATGTTTAATCATGTCTGAAAGTGTTAAGTGATATGAAAACTTTTAGTGATCAAATCTTGTAATACGCATATTAATGCTAGATTGCGATTCAACGGTTGCTCACTTGTGTGGCAGACAACGAGATGGACTGGAAGGCTTATCGGGAAACAAATGTAATACCATCATCTTTGTTTTCATAATGCTATTTTTTGCAATTATTAAATTTGATTGTATTAAATATGGGTTTTTTTCATTCGTTGCACCATTCCACTTTGAACCATTCTGCAATACCATCCTAAGATGAATTCGGTAAGTTGCGTGACGTCGATAGAATATGATTCATAAATGACGATTAGCGTTAAAATTTAAATATATTTATATGAGTTTATTAAATAAATTAGCTCAAACTATGTAACAGAAACGAATATACGACCGTTTTAGTTCATAATGAATAATCCTCTTCTGTGTTTCCGCACTGAAGAAAGTTCTTCACAGAACTAAAATTGATTGTGTGTGTGCTTATGTGACATTTTTTGCGCCAAGTTCTTATTGTTTAGCTGTAGCTATATACAGCACAAAAATAAAACATTCTGAGTAGAACATGAGTTAACAGTTATGTGTAAACAGTTCATAATGAAGAACCATCTTCAGTGTTGTTGGAACTTCTGTATTTCTGCACTGAAGTTCTTCTTAGAGCCAAAACTATCGTGTGTGTGCTTATGTGAAATTTTTTTTGTGCTATGTTACAATATTTTAGCTTTAGCTACATACAGCGCAAAAATAAAACATTCTGCGTTGAACTTGAACTAGCACTATAATGACACGATTATTTGCTTAATTAGGAAATATCATTTTGAAATGTTATTAGCTTAATATCATTACTTATTAAAGATATTTTATATGCTACTAATCCATATTAATAATGATATTTTTCATTTACATAATAATTTCAATTGTTTAAAACTGCTTGAATATTATTTCCTCCAATGCACTGACAGTATATTTTTTTCTTTTTAACTTTCTTGGAAAAAAAGAAAATTGTCCGTTGTTTTAACAAGAGCTCTTTAATTTTTTCGTTAAACAAAACCGAAAATCGTACAGCATAAAAAATGAAAGAAAGAAATCATATGATAAAACTTATTTAAATCTTATTTCGTTCCTTCCCCCCAATTCATTGTGATCTTTTTGTTCTCCCTTCCCACTTCATTCCTCCCCCTTTATTCCCACTTTTCCCGCCATACTTCGCACTCACCAGGAAAAGAGTACCTCGAAAACGCGCTTTTAAACGCATCTAATCGCTATCTTTTACAACCCCTCTTAAAATCTGGGGGAAATGGGGATAAAAAAAAAAGGGAAAAAGGAGTTGGTAATTTAATCATGCACCACAAGCGAACTTCTCTTTCCAAAACCTTCTTAATTAAGCACCGAGGAAAACTATTGTGCGAAGAAGGGGTTTTATCAGCCTGTGTCCAGGCATGCGTGTATGCATCCAGACATTCTAAGCACCAAATGCACAACAACTGTAAGAGGGTAGGAATTAGGGAATCCTTTTATATTGGATTAGCAACCGCATTTCCCTCTTTTACCTTTTGATCCAGTTTCTTTGAGTGTGAATAAAGAAAAAGTAATGGGGAAGATTTTTGTAAGAGTGTAATGGGGAAAAGGTGCGTTGCGTTAATAATTTCATTTGGAAAATTTCCCTATAGTTGTGTTTTTTTTCCCTTCTTAACTTTGTTCTCTAGTCTATGGGTTTGTCAGTTTGGTAACTCTATTACGATTACTTCTGGTGCTAAGGTAATAATAAGAATGATGAATCGCTATCCTCTTTTCTTGAATGAGGGAAAACTTCTTTGCTAATATTCCCAACTGAATTGTAAATGAAGGAAACTTGATAAACTCTGATGCATTACTCAATATCTAATTTCGGTGTTTAAAAAAAAATATATAGGTATTAAAGTATTGACAAGTCAATGATTTGCGTAATTTTAAGGAAAAGAAATTATTTACTGCTTTCTGATTTTGAACTTATTTAAATCCTGTTTTGTTTCTGAATAAGTGAATTAATTACACTGGCCTAAATTAAAAATTATCGATAAATAAAAAAAATGAAATTATTTCATACACAAGCATATCATAAAGACCAATTAAATTTAAAGTTAGTCACTGGACAAAAGTTTTGTAAACAGAAAATAAATATTTTTGTGTGTTTTTCCTTGTAATTTGTTTTTGAGTTTTTCCTTGTAACAAATATGCATTAATCAATGATATCTTCAAATCATAACATGAAATAAGTTTTTTATTGCTGTTATTATTTTCTTCAAACATTTCACGTTTTGCTGGTTTCGCTAAAAACCATTTCATCCAAAGACGATTTAAATTTTGAAAGTGTAATGTTAGAAAAAATGTATTTTTATAAAGAAAGGAAACGATGCAAAAGAAAAAAATAATAATTTAAAAATCAAGAATAAAAAAAATTTCTGTAATTTTTAAACTCGAAAAATGTTATTTTTAGCTATAAGTTAGTTAGTTTTCATTAATAACAACCTATTTTAAAAGTTAATTAATGCATTTTGAAACTGTAATTATTTACATTTGTAAAGAAATGTGCTTCAGATTGGATGATAAATCGTTGATGTTTTTATTTAGCTTAAACGTAAAAGTGTCAACAATTAATAAATATTTCTTTCTGTTCAAAATATTCAATATAATTTAATTTCCCAAACTGCATTCTCTGGAGAAGTATTATTCCATCATTTTAATACAATTGTTTCTCGTGATTTCCCAAAAAGGAGACTTAAACGATACTTTTTCCTACTAAATACGGGCAGTTTAAACATGATCGTCAATATCTTAAAGAGAAGGTTCTTATGAGAAGGGCTTGAAAAGGAATGAAATACACTGCTAAACACGTCAAACTTTAAAAAAAGTTAATGAAATATTAAATTTAAAATTTTTATTTGTGTTAAATGAAACTCTCAAGAAATATTTTGGTTTGAAGAAGTTGAAGAATCTACCATTAGTTGAAAATGTTGATTGATGTATTAAAAACCATAAGTTGAAGCTGTTCATTGGCGTAAATTCAATTTCCATATTTTATTCCAGAGTTATACATGCTAGCAATGATATATTAAACCTCATAAACTGCTTAAATGAAGAATCATTCAAAAAATTATTGATTTTTCTAAAATTATGGAGCTCCAAATTAAAGATTAATCTCGATTTTTTTTGTAAATATGCACTATCAAATTATAAATTTGGAAAATGGCCCGGATGGTGTGGCTGTAGGGTTAAATCTTATAAGACACCTTCGTCCACCAAGAATACAAAAATGCAAGTGTCATGGTTACATTAGCAGAGTTTTCGCCAAGGTACGTTAAGGAATCCATACATTGGCTATAAATCGATTAAATTTAATGCAGAGTCTCTTTTTCTTAGATTGAATCATTCATTCCAGCATGACAGAAACATTTCCTTAATTCAATCGTCTTTTTAATGATGAAAATTTACTATCAATCTTTGGCGATTTCGGTAACTTTGGTCCACCTCGGAATGTTGATGAATACCTTTGCCACCTTAGTGGTTCCTTTATCCATATCCTGAGTAAAGGTGCCTGCGCACTCTGCATGAAATCAGGTTTCCCTTCGATGTTTAAACCAAAAATAACTATCATTGCTGCTCTCTGTTCCTTATCTCCAAGTTAACTCTCACTTCACTCTTGAAGAAGAAGATGAAGAAGAAAAGCGCAAGAGGGCGTAAATGATCTCAAACAAAAGAGGGCCGGAGGCTAGGCCTTTCTAGTCTTCTTTTGTAAATCATTAACAAGCGGTTCTGTGCGGGGCAGATAACGCCTGCAAAATAATCGCACCCTGCTTGCCTTATTGGTAATCAAGAAGAACCCTTTTCCGCCCTACCCTCATCCCACCATTTTCGTGTTTATGGGGTTTTGTAACTGAAGTTTCAAGTGAAAGAAGGGGTTGTGGAATAGGATCGTAAAACAGGCATGCCTTTTCGTCTTTACTCAGGTGTGCTGTTGTTCCAGATCGGGTGTTTTTGATGCTCAAGAGCAATCCTCTGGGATGAGGATGAGGAGAGAGATACCGTCGTATTATTGCGGACGCTTAAAGAGGTTGGTATTTATTGCGAAAAGTTGATAACTGCGCGTCGGGCATTTTATGACTATTAATCTGCAACTCGGTGTATTTTTGCTTTTAAAATGCTGATAAAATATTGTCTATTAAATGTTAAAATATTGTCTATTAAATTCAAGAGACTCTTGTCATTCAGGTGATTAATGAGTGGATTGCTAATTTAAATTCGCACACTTTTGTTGAAGTAATGTTTTATGATTGATGGTACAGAAATTTTCGGGAATTGTCAGTGAGTGTTGTAATATTACAATAAGTTAAGGGGAAAACATATATTTCACTATTAAATTCAAAAATCAGTTTAAATCTCTTCCTTTTTTCCATCGAAGTCGGTTGAACTCATCGTAGTCGGATGAGTTACTGTGAGTGTCATCTTAGAGTTCAAGTAAAGATTCGACAAATTTACGCAGAAATGTACACCTTGAATTCGTTGCGGCGTAAAATTTCAAGAGAATCTACACTTTCAAGTAACGTTACTCAAATTTACGTACTTATGTTCTGAGCAAATTCTCTAATGAACTAAAGTTGTTTTATAGTAACTGTGTTACCGTAAATGATCGAAATCAAGAGAATATCGGCTTTCACAGGTGAATGCCAGCAATCACATAGTCGCATTGGTGAATGTCCGAAATATTTGTTATGTCAGATTTAATATTAATTTATTTGTTGATATTATTATAGTTATTTTTTTAAACTTATTTCTCATTCTATATATTATTCTTTTATTTATATCGTATTATACATTATATTCTTTTATTTTAATATCTCCTGAGTATAGATTAGGAGAAACATCAGTGTTCGGAGTTCTGGTTAAATGCATACCGGGCAGTGGCACTTGACCTTAAGAAAACATTGATCTAGGGTATACCGAGCAAATGTATACCGGTCAGTGGCACTTAACTGAACCTAGAATATATTTCGGACATGTGAAAGCGGCTATGTGATTGTTAACATTCACCGATGGAGTCAACAACCACGAATTTCGGTCATTTACAGTCACAATTGTAATACGCACAACTTAACGTTTGTGAGCATATGGGATGCTGCGAATGAGAGTTTGGGGAAGGGATATATAGGCTATAACAACGGCATTTAAACATGATTAAAATTGTGGGTCACTCCTATCATTTTTACTAACAAATAGACCTGTGAAAATATCTACATTTATGAGCAACGCATAGACTAAAAGCGCCTATGTATGTAAAAAAACAAGCAACTTAGGAGAAGAAACTATCAATTACATATAAAACAAAACATTTAGCTTAAAAAATATTAAATTTTGTATAAACGACAGGTAAACACGTTTCGAAAAAAAGTGGAGAAAAAAAATATCTTAACATATCCTAAGAATTATAAGAAGTATGTGAGAATAACTGTCAAGTGAATAGTTCGATTTTTACAAATAGTTTATTTTTCGTCTTCTTTCCCCTTTTACTATGTATGTTAAAAACAAACAACTTAAAAAAATTAAATCATCAATTGCAAATAAGACAAAACTTAAAAAAATGCAATTTTACATAAATGAGAGGTAAACACGTTTCATAAAAGAGAAAAAAATATGTTAATCTCAGGATATGTTAAACTATCCTATGTAATGTCAGAAGTATGTAAGAAAAGCATTAAAGTGAACAGTTCGAGTTTTACAAATAGTTTATTTTTTGTCTTCTTTCCCCTGTTACTGTTATTTACATTTTAATTTTCGAACCAAAACTTTTCATTCAGATTTTTTAACATTATAATTATACAGTTGCAATATTCATGAGAAAGAAAGACACTAAAAAATATTTTACTATTTGCAAAAGCATTAGTTAACTTTCACAAAATAATTTTACAATGAGTTTAAACTTGGAATAAAAGAAATTTATATCAAAACCTACTTTACCTTCACTTTTTCTTATTCCTACATTACGTTCCTATTTTCATCAACCATTTAGAGGGGGAAAAAAATCATAATTCTCATTTCTTTTTCATTTCAGAAAATAAAATCCGAAAGAAATCAGAAATTAAGAGACACGTTATATTACTAAACAACACTATAGCCACCGACTCTTTGTTCTTATTATTGCTGAATTCATAAAAAAAAGGGAAACTCATCTTGAATTTAGGAGTGGCTATGAACATTAACGCTGCACTATTGCATTACAGAAGTGTAAAAATTCATGAGCAAACAGACCTTATGGGCACCATGGGAAAAGAAACTAGAAATAAACAAGGAAATGCTTTTACTTAACTGTGAATGGGAGGAAAGAGGCAAAACTTGGAGGAATAAATATCCAATCAGCTCTAAGTCCGCAAAAGTAATGTGTCCGTTTCTAACATTAAGTTTCCTAAATTTCACTCGCATCTTTAAAAGAAAGTTTTTCTTTTTTGATGAGATTCTTTTCTTCGAATTATATTTGAAGGGTTACTAAAACTTCGCATATAATTAGAAAATACAGTTTTTACAAGTTTATCGCTAGATCAGAATCAAAACGTAAAGCAAAACATATTCTTTATTTTTTATTTTCTTATTTGTCTATTTTAACAAAAAGATAAAACGTAACGCACTGGGGTTTATTACCCATTGGGGAAACGGGTGTTATCCTAGATTTTTCCTGCCCGCACAATTTTTGAATCGATCAGTTTCATTGAGTAGATTATCACAATCACAATAAAGAGCTGTAAGAGTCCAAAAAATTAGGCTAACATAAGCATTAATAGAAAAGCAGAACAGCACCATCGAATGATAGATAAAGTATCGTCTGCCTTTTTAGCAGATAATTTTTTTTTTGAAGTTGACTGTTTTCCAGGCTGAGTTTTTTTCTTTTTCTTTTCACCAGTGAGTATTTTAAATATTTTACATTACAAGAATTTAAAATATTTTTTACGTTCTTTTTATCATTAACTTATTCATAATTTTTGTCTTGGCCGGCAATTTGAATATAAATATGAATCCTGTACAAGGAAAAGAATTTGGGTGAAACTGAAAACCAATCCAGCCCATAGGATGACAAGAGAACAATATTGTGGCGTTCATAAAAGTTTACCCAGAATGAGAAACATTCTATTAAAATGAGGATTTTGACAATGAAAACACATTTGACCATTGAATTGTGATCGCAATGATGTGACCACAGCTTTTTCTCTTTAGTAATTAATCGTCATTATATGATTGTGTTTAAATTTTTGCAAAATTTGCTTTCGGTGGAGTTTTTAAACAACACCTTTTTATTTGAAAATTACCTGAAACTTGAAAGAATAAACCACTTTGTTAAAACTTAAAGCATGTTGTTAAAACAGGAAATTTGAGAAACGTCACTTTTAACGTGATCTTTCCTTTACGTGAACAACGAAAATTGTTCTCTAACACCATAAATAGAATTTATAATCTATAAATTAATTTTGTTAATTTTAATTTTTAACCTTTAAATTTTATATTTCTTATATACACATTTCGAAATGTCAGTATTCAGACACCCATTATATCTTCAAGTCCTCAAATTTAGCATAAAGTTGTTTAAAAAAAATTAAAAAAAAGAAAGAAAGGAAAACGGATTTTAGTACTAAAGTAAGTTAAAATTGAGGTTGTATTGAGGAGTTAAAACAATACTTGGTCAAGGAGCTATGTTCTTCAGCTTAAGCAGAAAGAAAATTATCTGTTTTAAAATTTATATAGAATTTATTTGAAATCACAATAATTTTTGAAACCACAAACAGCGTTTAACTGCTTTGCTTTATGCTTTTGCCGAAGCGATATATATATATATATATATATATATATATATATATATATATATAAATAAATTTAATGATGTTTATGTTCATGCCATGTGTAATACAATTACCTTTTCTACTTAATTGGACAAAAGAAAAATTATTGTTTATTATTATTATGAAAGTGATATCTGCCATTTTTATATTTTATCAAATAATTAGAACATAATGGTTGGTTTCAAATAAAACGCTCCATTTTATGCATAGCTTTATATTTTTTAAAACAATTTATGCATAGCTTTATATTTGTGCAAAAATAAATTGAAAATTAATTACTTCAAGAATACAAATCGAACAAATTAAAACTCTCATAAAAATACAAATTAACAAATAATTTAAAAAAATATATAAATATATATTTGCGAACTTATTTTTCACTTTTTTTTAAATGAGTTTATTTTTGTGCGAACTCATAAAACCATCAATGCCATCCTTTTATTCTCAAATCCGATTTCATTCCGAATAAATTTATTTGACACATTCTTTTAACCTTAAAGATATATATCAGCAGCCATTTAATACAAATCGAGATAAAATTCGAGTGTGAAAAGCTTTAAGAATAAAATAAAACACGGAGGGGAAAAACTGTAAAAAGAGGAAAAAAATAGAATGAAATAAAACTGGAAAAAAGAATCTTAGCAATTGAAATAGAATGGAAAACGACAGAATAAAAAAAAAAAGAGAGAGAAATACATAAAAAAAAATCGAAATAAGAGAAATGGAATGACAACCCACTTGTTGCCACTCGGGGCGTATAAAAGCTGGCTTTCGTTTTGTGTAAACATTTATCTCTTTCGTTCTCTCTGAAGCTCCGCCGCGGGAAAGAAGAAAAAGAAAGGAAAACCGATTGACTGGCAAATCAGGAGTAGCGCTTGGCCCTACGTCATTAATCACGTGGCCGTTTCGAGGGGGTTGAAATGGGGAAATGTGAAGAGAGAAGGAAGAGGAAAAGAATACGAAGTGGAAATAGAAAGGTAGAAACAGAAATCAAATTGAGAGTGTCGCTTTTGTGGTTTGTTCTGTTTGAAAGAGCACTTTTCAAATCATTTAAAGTGAAGGTAACGAAACCGCTTACTTGAAATGGGATACTAATAGCTTTAACGGAAGTACCTGTTTGCTCTCTTCAACAGGTGGGTTTATTTCTATTTACTTTTCTTTTCAAATAAAATGTACCATTTGTAGAATAACGGGAAACAGAATTCATAACTGAGTTTATTTAGATTTCTTTTCTTTCCTTTCCTTTCCTTTTTTTTTAAAGCAAATCTAAAGATTTTTTTGTTTCAATGCAACTGATAAATGATTTTTCTAAATAAACTTGTTAAATTTTAATAAAATTCAATTGTGGATTTGTATGAAACGTTAATGAAAGCATATAGAGATAACTATTTTGAAATTAGCTCGTGCTATAAATATTATCAATTTGTTTTGCTTAAGTTTTAATCCGTATTTTTGGTTTCTTCAATTTAAAAATATTAACACACACCCTTTTCGGCCCCTGTTTTTGAAGAATTTTTATATGTCAGCCTCTCTAGGGTGTTGCCTTATGACATTAAAAAATGTTCCAGATTTAGCTGATTGTCGTTTTTTCTGCAAAACTCTTCCATGACATCTTAGGATTTAAATATTCTATACTGACAATTTATTCTTGCTTGAAAATTACCAACCATATATCGACTTAATTTCGTTATCTCTAAATAACTCTGAAGCGTCTAGGGTTAATCAATCAGAAGTTAAAAGCAAGGGGTATGAGCCTCACACTCCATCATCATCATTATAAAAGGTTTTCTCTATATCAGGGCTTTCCAAACTTTTTGACTCCATGATTTTTCTCAAACGGTCAGTGTCATTTTCTTGGTGCGGAAATGTCACTTCTGTAGGCGTCATGAAAAGGCAGATCGATTAATAAAATTTAGCGTATATAAAAATGATCCTAACTGATATAATTATGAGTAAAAACAAATTTACAAATTATGAATGATCAAGATATTTTAAATAAATAAACAATTATGTTTTTTGTTCAAGTTGGCATTTAATTTTATGTCATTAAAAGTAGTTAGCTTTAAAAGATGAGAAGAGATTTGTTTGTTTAAGATGCTTGTTTTTTCTAAAATGTAGAAATAAAAAATTATTCAAAGAAACATAAGTTCATGGCATAAATTACTGTTTTTGTCAACGATTTACGAGAGTGATGGTTGTTTAAATTCAAAATAGTTTTCCGCAGAATCCATGTGTTCTGAGAGTTAGGATTTTTTTTTTATTAAATTCTATCAGTAATCCATTATTCATTTAATATTTCGATATTATTTTGGTGAAACGCTAGTAAAAAATGCAAAATTTGAGAATATGCATACATTTGTTCTAATAGCAATGCAGAGATTAAATTACGAAAAAGGTAAGCGTTTAAAAAATGTGCAATATTATTTCCCATTGAGCCTTTTCATTCCAAATAGAAAAGCTAAACTAAGCATAAACAAATTTGCAAAATTGCTGAAAATTGTTAATAACAGTTTTTATTTGTTTCTATTTCAACAAAAACCTAATTTTAACTTCTTTTATTCATGCATACGAAAAAAACCAGTTTAGAACTAGATTAGATACCGCTTGAGGCTTTTCGAAATTTAACTGACAGCCTAAAAGCAACGTGAATAAAGTACAAATGTCTGTACATAAAATTGTGCTAATACATATAGTTTGCGCATGTACATAGAGTTCACACACATGAATAAAATTTGTGCTTTATTCACTCTGGTTTTTGCTTTAGTCTGCATCGCACAAAGTATACCCTATCCTTTGTTGGATAAGACCAAATCTTAAAACTATTATTTACAAAACAACAACAAAAAATTCAATCTTCACCTTAAATATTTTCAAAATATTTAATTTTTGTGTAGTTAAAATGCTAAAAACTGCTAATGAACTCTTTTCACCAAAAGAAAGTCAATAATTTAGAGTTCCATAGGCGAAAAAAATTGCAAATCGCTGGTCTAAATCTTTCTTTGATTATATTATAAAAATAGAAGAATCGTTGATTTCTGTTGAGTAACTTTCACCTATTTCCTTGCAGAATACCAAATATAGATGTATATTTTGTTTCTTGTTTTAAGTTCTCTCTCTATGTTTAGTTTAAGAAATTTCAATTATAAGATTATATAAATGTTTTTAGGTTATATAGTTTATATATGTTTTGAACCAAATTTTATCTACAAAATAAGAAAGTTATCATTTGGTTTGTTATTTGACCGGTAAATTCAAGCAATTCCAATTGAGTTGAACGTAGAGCTGTGTCAATATTCTTAAACTCGCATTTTGAGCTCAGTCGATTTTCTTAAACACGCATTTTGACCTTAATCGATTTTCTTAAACATGCATTTTGAGCATAATCGATTTTCTTAAACAAGCATTTTGAGCTTAGTCGATTTTACTAAACACACATTTTGAGCTTGTCGATTTTCTTAAACACGCATTTTGAGCTTAATCGATTTTCTTAAACAAGCATTTAGAGCTTAATCTATTTTCCTAAACAAGCATTTTGAGCTTAATCGATTTTACTAAACACATTTTGAGCTGTATCAATTTTCTTAAACACGCATTTTGAGCTGCATTTTTCTTGAACATGCATTTTGGGCTGCAGAATTTTTCTTAAACAAGCATTTTGATTTGCATCAATTTTTTTAAGCACGCATTTTGAGCTTTGTTGATTTTCTTAAAAACGTGTTTTGAGCTGCATCATTTTTCATAAGAACGCATTCTGCTTCTGCATCAATTTTTTAAAACACTTCTCTTGAGCTGCTTCCATTTTCTTAAACGTGCATTTTGAGTTTTATCCAGAATAAAAAAGCTCGCCAACGAAATACTGAAACTAAATACTAAGGGTGCTAAATGACTATAAGCTCCAATTTACTTGAAATGATCATAACTAATTTATATACTGACCGTGATTCAGCGATTATTTTAAATCGGAAGAGGCAGAACGGAACTAAATGTGATGAATGAGTTATGTGGAGTGACAGCTCTTTGTTTCCATCCATTGATGGCCTTATTCATGGATTCGGTCACGCGAGCCACGCTTTGATGGGTGCTCTCACTATTGGAAGACACACAATAATGGGCACAAGTTAAATTCGAACTACTCTTTATCTCTCTCTTCATATGTAGTATTATTCCACCAAATGTTAAGAAAGATAAAATGACAATAAATAAGGATAGTTTAATAATAGCATATTACTTTCTTTATTGTGTTGTAACTACTGTATTACGATGTTATTGAATGAGATTGTGAATAAAATCATAATTTATTTTTAGCTGAACTGAAAATGGAAGTTCTTCGAGAAAGGGAATTGAGAGAAACCCTTGAGAAACAACTCTTAGATGAACAGAGAACAAGAAGTAAGTTATATTTTAATGAATACGAAACCTTTATTCGTTTACATATTCGGCTTTTTTTAATTTTACAATACCTAATATTCAGCAACAAAAAAATATTGAAACTACTTTTGAAAATATGTTTGATTTCAAAAAATTATTATTATTATTTTTACGATAACAGTTTTTTTAATTATCTTTTATATTATTTAAAAGAAGAAAACAATATAAACAATAAAAAAAAAACAATATAAAAAAGGTGAAAATATTTTTCTTCGTAAATTTGAATTTTTAGTATGTAATCAGTATTGTAATTTTGTTTGTTTAGTACTGTTAAAAATATAGTTACACAACACAATACGGTCTATGCATTGAATTTTAATGTCAACATAAATAAAACTCACCCGGTTTGTGTAAAATACAGCTGAATCCAAATTACTTTCTTAATTTACGAAAATTTAATTTTTTTTTAACAAGTAAACAAAATTATACATTAACAAATAACTTTACACTAATATGGACGATTCACATAACAAAGATGTAATACAAATAATAGATTCAAAGGACTTGATCTTAGAATTGGATCTGTACTTCTCTTTGAAGTACTTGCGTCTTTCTATCTCCGTTCCAAGCCGTCTTTTTACACATTTTTTGTCATGCTCCCAGGAGATGTCTAAAGGATTAGTCTTGTTTCTCACAACAAGTATTAACTTTTAGCTTTCAGGGACTGGCACCACATATATATATTTCCAAATTTGACAGACCCAGTATGAAATATTTTTAATTGAACTTTCTTAAAAGTAAAAATCTTCGATTCATCTCCCCCCCCCCATCTTAATAGACTACATATTTGAATCTGTCTTACTATTCAGCTAATTTTAATGACTTTTAGTTGCATCTTTTTGCTACGTAAGCTAAATTTTATTTGCTAATAGATGAGCTTTGGCGAAAGATGTGCTTAGTGTCATTTTAATGAATTAAAAAATTTCAGCTCTAGTAAATGTAACAGCAGGAAGCATTTTTCAAAACATATTTTTTACCATTAAAGGCTATCTTAATAACGAATGAAATTTGTTTTATACATACAATCAATGGTGACAGATTTTCAAACCCAAAATTTTAAGCAATTTCGAAATGCCACTGGACACCTTCTTTTTACACTAAGTTAATTTCCTTGTAAATACAAGTTATAATTTGCTTAATAATACTTGTTTTAAATTACTTGTTAATGCAAACTATAATTTACTTATTGATTCATACAAGTATGATTTAATTGTTAACATTATAAACAGTTTGCATAATAACTCAAGTTATTACTTACTCTTTAATGCAAGTTATAATTCATTTACTAACCTAAGCTATAATTAATTGTTAATATAAGTTATAATTTACTTTTACTTGTTAACACAAATTATAATTTACTTGTTAATACAAGTACTGATTTACTTGTTAACACAAAATTTGCGTGTTAGATTTAAGTTTACACTTATAATTTAATTATAATAACTAAGTTTACATTTTTAGTCCACCTGCTTATTAAAACTACTAAACTTCCAGAAATAAATTTATTAGCGTTTTATAATTATCAATATAATATGCATTGCTTAAATTATGCGCTTATCATATACTGTTGGTGAACGTGGCTGTCTTAGTTACAATTTTTCTACATTGTTAAAAATCTATCAATTGTTAACAATTATAAATTTTAAAAAATCGAACTTTTTTGTAAAAAAATTATGTTTTTTTTTTAATTATTTAAAACAATTTCTATCTTAACTTTCAACATTATACTATGCGATTGTAAAATTTTTCGTTTAAAAGTTTTCTTTGTCAATTATGCATCACGCACTTTGTCTGATAAAAATATGAGCCAATTGAAATTTCGAAGAAAACAAAATTAATTAATCATTGGTACTTCATAAAAATATCTTATATAACGAATTGATTTTATTATCCCCCAACAATGAGACTTCATCTAAGAAAAGAAATGAATAATTTCAAGATATAGTATATATTTAAAAAAAAATCTCTCTCACGGGGAAAGAAATAAATTAAAAATGGAATATTTCCTAATGATCCAAAGAATCATAAATTTCTAAAGTTAATTTAACCGAAGATATATATTTCCATTTAAAATGGGATGATTTATTTATACTTATTTCCTTTTGTTTCTCGCATTGGAAAAAATAATGTGGAAGCGGAAAAAATACCTTTATTATTAATGGTCCTTCGATTAATTCGTTTTCGTTTCGACAATTTCGCAATGGCTAAACAATCTTTTCTCTTTCCCTCATTGCTTATATATCATATGCCGATTCTAAAAACCATTCTTTTTTATGTATCCTTGCGCGGAGTTCTTCATTAGTTTCCGTTCCGTTTTACCCCTGCTGCTATGTATTGTCATCGTTTTTCGCGGAATAAATGAAACCCTTTTCAGAACTTATGGATTGGAGATAAATAAATGAAAAGCAACTGACGTATATGGGACCACCTCCTGTGCTGCTGCTTCCATCTAAACAGTATTGTGAGATTTATATTTCCAAAGGATGCAATGCGTTTTGATTTTTTTATTTCTTTCAACTTTTAAAAAAAATATATATATCGTCATTATTTGTTGCCCGAGATCTATTCTTTTTGTTTTCTTTTCCCATTTCTTTTCGGAGTTATTAGCTATTCACCTGTAACATCGTTTGTAATCGAAAAGATTCAGTTCAAAAAGAAATAAACGAGGAAAAAAAATATTTATATCGTTATCTTTTATTACGATTTTTCTCATTTTGATTGCTTTTAAAAGCGATTTTTATCATCAGTCACGACATATGTCGGCGACATCTGCTTTTAAAAAAAATGAAATGTATTTTAAAAAATGTTATTATTGGTTGAGGAAATGAAATATAATGAAAAAGAATATTCGTTTTTTGATTAGTTGTTTAAGAAGTTTTGTTATCTAACTAAGCATCAAGCCTCGAAATATAACTATTTAAACTTCGCGATACAAAAGTATGTTTATTTACAAAATAAGTTCTTGTATTGTGAAGAACTGTATTTTTATAAATTACTATGTCATATCAACAGTAAAGTACCTATTATTTATTATTTTATGTGTATTTTCATTTTTATAAAATATAATAAACATGGAAAAAAAACCTTCTTTAAACGTTGCAAGATTAGTTTACTTCAAAGTTTATAGGTTATGTTGATACTATTTAATGCATACGAACAAATTTACAATATATAGATTAATTGATATTATTGTTTTCTCAAGGGCGAGACAGTTTATTTTAGTTAGACATCTTACGGTTGAAGTTTGTTCCTTTATAATTCCTTTTTAAATGAAGAGTGTCACAATTCTTATATTTGCTGATACGTCAAATAGTTTTTAATTATGCATAATTATATAATTTTATGTAAATAAATGTGCTATATTTATACATAATTATAATTTTTTAATTCCATATAAATCTTAAATAACGCGATAGCTTTAATAATTTAGTAAAAACATTTATTTCAGTTAATGTTTTATTTCCCAAAATCAATGGGAAGAAATTTAATTTCAATTTTTCGTAAAGTTACAATTTATTAGTTATTAAAAAATTATGCTTACTTATAAGCGTATGATTATTGTTCTATTTTTAACGATATAGAAAAGGGTGATTTGATTTAATAATTAGATGTGATTTAAATAGGATAGAATAAATAATTTATTCTTACGATAGATACACTTATTAGGAAATTGCGAATAATTAAATGACTACTATTAAATTTTACTACCTGCTTCTAAATTCTGTGTCTGCTGTTGCTTACTATACTACAAATTAACTAAAACATAACCGCCATCTATCGGTATAAAACATAATTACTAACTGATTGATACACCACGTAAAAAATGATTTAGTACCAATTTTTTCAGCATTAGTTACAAACTGATACTGATACATCTGAGGATAAGTTAATAAAGCCTGATATTTTTTATCTCAAATACATTAACCTGAATTAAGGTCTTAGGTAAGAGAGGGAATAAAAAATTATAAAACAAAAGTACAATTTTTTAGTAGAATCTTTTATACTTATAAAATGAAGATTTGATATGAGTGGAATCGATATTGGATTGTTTTCCAAATAAATAACGATAAAATTGGTTACCAGATTTAATGTTTAAAAATGATACCGTTTCCGAAAATTAAATAAAATTATAAAGTTCATATTCTCTCCGTCCCCCTCCCCCAATTTTAAAATGTTATTTTAAATTTTTAAAATGTTTCTAAACTTTATATTTTAGAAATAAACTAATACAAAATGTACTCTTAAATTCCATAATGCATTAAATTTCCATTCCACGTAGACAAGTCTGTGCTATGATGTGTATTTTTATGTCAGTTAATCCCATCTGCTGCAATGTTTCTTTTTTCTGTATTTCTTTAGTTTCTTTTTAAG
Organism: Parasteatoda tepidariorum; assembly: GCF_982258835.1. Lineage (NCBI taxonomy): Eukaryota > Metazoa > Arthropoda > Arachnida > Araneae > Theridiidae > Parasteatoda > Parasteatoda tepidariorum. The sequence goes on from NC_141755.1 coordinate 41,700,389, forward strand.
TTGTCACGAAGTGTGGTGGAGATTTTTGTTAATAATCAATAATTGATAAAAGCAATTTATTTCCCGAGTTTGAATACGAATTAGAAACAATTGATTCGAATTGAATTATCATCTTAAGAGAAAATGTTAAAATGAATGCTTCCTTTCATTTCGTATTCACCTGTCAATGATTTATCTTTTTCTGAAATTATCAATTAAAAAAAAAAAGAATAAAGGAAACTTCATCAGTTAAAGTTTCACCTGCCTTTTCACTGAATAGGTGTGACATCTATTTCAATCAAATGCTGTTTTATCTTACTTTATTTCCTTTACCATTTCAAACCTGATTCCTCTTCTCTGGCGTAATGCCCATGAACTCTACTATTTTATTTATTATTTTTTATAATAATTTTCCTTTTTTTCACTCTGTCAGATCAGGCACATCAATCACTTGACCACCGGCGACTTCTCTACCAAATTCGGAACCAAGTCAGATATTTGCCGATCGCTTAAAGCTCCATCTGTCTTTCAGACTTTGGCAGATGAAAAAATAAAAAGAATATTTCGATGAAGGGGGGAGGGGGAGGAAATAGCACTCCAGGGAATGAGTTCTTTGGTATTCTCGTTCTTTCTCTGCTTTTGATCATCATCCCACAATCGGTTTTTTCCCATCTAGTTCCCTTATCTTTTCAGCTACTTTTCTTCTCTGGAATGTTCTAGAATAAAGTCATCTTTACTTCACTCTCAATCATATGCCTGCATCTTTATCTATTTCTGCTTTGTGTATGCAGATGTATGGTATTTTTGCGGTACACAATATGAAATTAAAACTGAAAAAAAAAATGCTGATAGTCGTGACAGCTTATTATTGTCAATTGATTGCGTTTATTTCATCTATAATTCATTACATTATATGGGAAAAAAGCAAAAAAAAACATGTATATGTCACTTTGAAAGACCAAAATTGGTGATCGTTGACTTTCATTCGTGAATATCAACAATCACATAGTCGCTTTGGTAAATTCCCAAATTACATACTAGATCTGATTGATTTATTCATCGATATTTAAATATTTATTCAATATTTTAAAGTCCAATTAGGATAGATTAAGAAAAATATCAAGTGTTGGGAATACTGGGCAAGGGTGGTGATAATAATCAGTATTCTCTACCCTCACTTTTTTTTTAGATTACAAATCTTTGTTCGGTATACACTTGTCCGGTATTCTCTACTCTGATGACTTTTTAAAATTAAGTACTATTTCCCGGTATTCCCTAAATTGATGTTTTTCTTAAGGTTAAGAATCTCTAACCGGTATTGCCAACGCCAATATTTTTCTAATCTATCCTAATTGGATATTAAACTATCGAATAAAGGTAAGTGGATAAATTAATATCAAATCGGATATAACAAATATTTTGGATATATACCTAAGGGATAATTTGATTGTTGATATTCACCGGTGAAAGTCGACATTCTTCAGAATTCGATCTTTCCGATGACTAATCATTCAAAGTTATGAATATGTTACCGTGAATGACCGAAATCGAAAGAATGTCGACTTTCACAGTTGAATGTCACCAATCGCTTTGGTGAATGTCCGAAATATTTGTTATATCCGATTCGATATTAATTTATTTGTTGAAATAATTATATATATTCGATATTTTAATATCTGACGAGGATATATTAGGAGAAACATCAGTGTTCGAAGTACCGGATAAATACATACTGGTCAGTGGCACTTGACCTTAAAACATTGATGTAGGACATACTGGGAAGTAGCACATAAATCGACCTAGTATATTTTTCGGACATTTACCAAAGCTACTACATGTGATTCTCAACATTCACCGGTGGAAGCCAACAACCACCAATTTCGGTCATTCAAAGTAACAAGTATATAAGGTAAGGTTGGAAAACAAGTTCTAATGCAGAGGAAATCCAAATCAGAGGCGATCAGATATTATAAAAGCATTTTAATAATAATAACACACAACGGCATACATTAACAAACAAACCGTTCTACTTATACCTGTTGCCACATATCCTGTACTACTGTGACATTTTTCGGCAATGCGATATAATCATACTTATGTGAAACATACAGGTAGATAATTAGTAACTAAAATCAATAAAATTTCAAAACTAATTAAATGGAATAATATACATAATTTGAGCCGTGGTGGCTCAGGGGATAAAGCGTTCGCCTTCCAATGAGGTGAACCGAGTTCGAATCCCACCGATGGCTGGTCGATTCGAATTCTGCGCCCGGCTCGCACCGACCATAGTGCTGACGTGAAATATCCTCATTGGCAGAATGATCATTTGTTAGTGTCCCCTTGCCGTTATGCTAATCGTGGGAGCTTTTTGTGGTTTTCTTCTCTTTGTAACGCAAATGCGGTCTAGTTCCATCAAAAAGTCCTTCACGAAGATAAAATTTCTCCCAATACTTCATCCAGGAGTTCCCTTGTCTTTTGGATTGGATTCAAAATTACAAGGCTGCAATTGAACCTAAATACTAGTTGTAAACTCAAAATTGGGTCGGCGGTTCAACGACGGTTACAAAATAAAATATATATAATATGAATTTGTTGATTATGGTCTTAGAAATTTTATTCAAAATATGGGATGCAGTATTTTGTTATTTTTCGAAGAATTGCATAGTTTATATTTTACTTGTGTGTTCAACGTCTTGAGCCCTAAACTTAGGCTCTACTCTCGACATTGATTTAAAATATTCATACCATCTGAATATGTATTTATCTCAATATACTCTATCAAAGAAAAATAAGATACAAAAAAACAAACAAAAAAATGTATTATCTCATTGAAAATATATGCATTTTTCCAAATTAGAAAAGAAATCTGTGAACGCATACATTCATTTACTTTTCAAAAATACCCATCGAGATTTATTTGTACCTAAATGTTAATATACACGATTTGGCTTTTTACGCCTGATGTTAATTCTGAGGGTTTAAATAGTACCTTACAAATTATTTCGATTTAGGTAGTTAAAGAAAATACAATGTATTATAAATTTTTTATGTAGTACATTTTATCAATAACAAAAAAAAGGAAAAATAATTTAAAAATGTGTATTCATTTTCACTAAATTTTTGTATTTATAAATTTGGCATTAAACGAAACAAAGTAGTATTTCTCAACTTCTACATTTTGAAGAAAAAACTGTAGATATGTTTCCTTTAAATTACTATTTCAGAAAATAAATGTCATCATAAAATTATACAATAATCACATTTTTTTATCTTTTAATTGCGATGAAAATCGAAGAAAACATTCAAATAAAATTTTGCATGCACTTTCTATTATATAATTCCGAAGATTTTAAATGTTCGATTATTTTTCAGAAATGTTACATTCGACGACCAAGTTCTCTGACATACTGTATGTTTTTATACGCATGAGGTATTTTTTTTATCCATATCAATAAAGGGAAAAAATGCTTTATAAAAACAGACATCAGCTTTATTTTTATTTGAATAATAATAATAAAAAAAAAAACGTACGACGAAGAATTTGTTCTTGAAATAGAAATTGAAAAGTTACCACCATTGACTTATTTTAAATGTTATATTTCTTCGTGTATTGCTTGAAATGAAAAGCAAAAGTAACCTGAATTGAAAAAGAAATCAACTTGTCAAGAAAGTCGATAAAACCGAATCCTTCATCCAACTTCAGTTCAGATGATAGAAATCAATTTATATATCTACAGATTGAGCGATAAGGAATTGATACCATCTCCAAAACCTAAACACTACCCCCGTTTTCCCTTACAGGAGAGAGAGTTTTTCCGACTCAACTTCTATTTCTACTATTTTTTTTATATTTCTTTTCTTGATTTTTGTATATATTTCATTATATGTTTTCTACTTGGAAGGGAACTTTCGGCGAATAGCAAGCGGAAAAATTCTGAACGACAGAAAGATTAATCGCTTTTTCACACATCTTTGAGAAGTAGGGAGAAAAGTTGAGAAAAAGAAGAAATTACAGGCAAAAGAAAACTAACAGTTTGAGTAGTATTTTTTGGGGGTGAGAAATTCTTTTTTTTTTTTTATATTCTAAGTTTTTCATCTAGAAGGAAGAAGTGAGAGAATTGCTTTGCGAAGAACCATCTCTGTTTTTCGCCATTTCGATCTACCTACTTATTTCGTTCCGAAAATACTATAGCAATTTTACGCATTTGTTCTTTTCACAATCTTATTTTACGTGTAAAAAGAAAAAAAAGTTTTTTTTCCGGAGTCTTTACTTTAAAAAAATGAAAGATGAGTTTAAGAGTTTTATAAATTTATGTAATCCAATTCTATGACATTTATGATAATTGTGTACAAATCTGCAAGCAGAATCTCTTCAAAAGTACGCTGAGTAGAATGATAAAAACACAAATTTTATGAATAGCAGTTTTTTGGAATACGAAGTCCATTTTCGATATTAGTTTTTAACTATTTCCAAATACGAAATGTTCTTAAAAAATACGATACATGGTTATTCATAATTCCCTCCGGGGTTTCGAAGCGTTATAGTAAAAAAAAGGAAGACGAATATGAAAAAAAGAAACATATGAAATTATTCCGAAACTATTCAAGTTTTACTTACATACATTACAGGTGTTCTATGTGTGAACCCTTGGTCACACGGCATACATCAATGCGATAGTCCAGTTCTTGCCCGGAGGGAATTATGAATAACCCTGTATTTAAAATTATCTCTATTTGTCTACTATTTTAAAAACGAATATTGAAAGTATCTTTTGCATTTGAAAGACATACTAAGGTTTTATTTGAAACTATGGCTTTCATTTGTGTTTGGGCATACTAAAGGGAGTTTTGCAATCACTATTTTAAAAAAAAATCGGAAAATAATATTTTTAACTAAATATTTCTTTCATGATAAGATAGATGAGAGAGGCAGTATCATATTTAACCAATTTTATGAGAGTATTCCTGACTTGTTAGATGGAATTTACAGCTCTCTAGCCCCTCCCAATCAAGGTTTACTAGGACCAAGGCGTATTACTTTTTGAGGGTACTCCAATATACTAGATCACGATTGAGGCGTACTCCAATACATGTACGCCTGGACTAGGACATTAAGGGCACTGGACGTTCAAAATGAGAAAAATCCTTCAAAAATCCATAATTTGTTTTTTTGGGATATTAAAACACTTGACTAATCGGCAACAAAACGTGTTTAAATTAGAGTTTTTCTTACCTTTCTAGCTACAGTTCTACCTGCTGCTAAGTTCTACATTGGTGAAGTTTTAGATTAGCTAAGTTTTGTAACCGCGAAGTTATGGATCGGCGAAGTTTGCGCTGCAAAAGATTTGTCTAGCAAAGATTTGGCAGTGAAGTTTTGACCCCGAACACGTTTCGACATGCTTTTCATAGTGGCTTTTATCCGTCCAAACAGCCAACTTAAAGTCCTGCAAGTTAAACTATATAAAGATACAAATTAAAGGGAAAAAAAATCTAAAATAAATAAATAAATAAAAATTAAAAAAATTTACATTTTTTAGATTAGTTAAAAACATTAAAGGCTTAAAAGCAAGTAATTGATAATATTTAAAGACCGATTGAAAAAAAATTAAGTTAATTAATTTAGTGAATTAAGCGGAAATGATTTCTTCTACAAACCAAACATTCAGTATTTTAAATCAACATAATTATTAGAGCTACCAACTACGATCCCAATATTCTAATGGAAACTAATTCCTAAAAATGAAAAAAATCTTGAGATTATTTAGTCAAAAGAACATAGTTACGGTACAACGACTCTTAAATTATTTTTATAAAAGAATCTTTTTAATTGTTCAACAATTCCGTACAATAATTAAGGATAATTATATAGAAAATATTTCTGAAAGGTTTTGGAATAATTAGTGAAAAAATGACTGAAAACCTTTTCATAGTGTTAAAACATTAAATTTGAACTTATATTTCTAAGAGGATAAAAGATATTCTTAGAAATTATTTCTAATTTAAAAAGCTATTGTTTCTAAAACTTTTTTAAATTTATGTATGACGTACTCTGAAGTTCATAATGCTAGTTTTATTACGAATAATTAGTTTGAAGGAAGGGATCATCGTGTAATGGAATTTTGATCAAAATTTACTTTTTTTTTTATAGATCTTGAAATTTTTTGAAAAAGTTTAAATATTTTTTTTAACTTTATGAAGTGCAAAGATCGTTGCATTCTTTTACTGTCAATTTCTGCTTCTTATTGAATTCTACACCAAACACAAAGAATTGGAAAATGGACTAATTGTGGTTCGTACAAAACTAATATAAGATAAATCTGTAACAAAATTTAATTCTTTTTTTTTATTTGTATTGTTTTATAGCTTCTCTTTATTGTTTATTGATTTTAAGCTTCGTACTTGAGAACTTTATCTCGAAGCTCTTAATTTTGAGTTTGATAATCATATCTTTTTCAAACTACTCACACTGGCTCTTTTTCCACAAAAGAACGACACTGAAAAAAAAAAAGATTCTTGTAAGAAATATTTTTTTAGTAAAAAAAAGTATTTCGAATGATTTTATGAGTCTATTCACTGAGAAAGATTGCTATTTTTGTTCGTAATTATAAAAGAAAATGAAAAGAAGTTCGAAAGCTTCCCAGCAAAGCACAGAAGGTACGGTACAGAAAGAAAAAAAAAATGCAAGACAGAGCAAGAAGGATCACAAAAATAAACAGAAAACGATAACATAAAAAAAATTGCCGGCTGCCTAATAAGAAATGAAGTGAAGGGAGAAGTTGGAGGCGTGGTTATGCTAGTGATCGGATACTGATGGGTAGGAAGTAAAAAATAATAACAATAAAAACACATACCAAGAATGAGAGGGGGTAAAAAAAAACACAAAGCGATCTGTGGGACGAAACAAAAAAGCAATAATAAAGAAAAAAATATAAGTACGTGAAAAAGAGGGTTAGACAGACTACGGACTCATTTATCACTGTCAGAAGGAAAGGAGAAACTTCAGTGGATCTGTTCTTTGCCGCTCCTCCCTGCTCCGCATCTTCTCCAGGATCACAACGGATCCCATAAAATGCCAGTGACATCTGCTGTGGGGAATACGCACCTAGAAACTGTAACATCCCCCTTCGATGCTTCGTCATCGTTTGCACAAATATAGAAGAATTTTATTTCTTTTGATTGCTGCTATTTTTTTTCCTACCCTTTCTAGGCTAGCGACAACTGAATCTGTGGCAAGTTGTTTTTTCCTCATTGTCCAGTTTATTTGCGCGGTCAATTTGGTGGCTCAATTAATGGGATTATTTTGTCTTCTGGGTTGAAATTTAGGAATTGCATTTAACAATTATAAGAAAAATCTACATTAGGATTTTATTGATGTTAGCGTTTTGCTTAAAAGGGGAAGTCTTTGTTGTCGATTATTGTTGTGCACTTTATTTTGTAACATTTATTTTTCATCTTCTTACTGTGCATAAAAATCTAATGACGCTGTCTCAATTTTCCATAGTTGTCAATATATTCTTATTGGCTGGAATAATCCCATGGTAGAATCCAGTTTTCCCACATTAATTTTCATATTGGTTTGGTTGTCATCAGCATTAAATTGATATAAATCATAAAGTTATTGTTTCCTTATTCACCTTATTCTCGATCGTGTTTCATGTTCTCCACGGTAGGGGGCAGTATTTTTAGAGGTTCTTTCAACTTCCGGTAGATTCAGGTAGAAGAATTTCTGCTGATGTAAACTAAATTGCGTAAATCCACATCTGAATGATCAGGTAATTGTATATCAATATAGGATAATTTCCCAAAGTACTTTTTTTCATATCTTCATCTGATATTTTAAAATATGAAGAACACATTTTTTCGCAAAAATATGGCACAAAAATTCACCATCCATCCTAAAAAAACAAACAAGCCATCCCGGAAGTCTTGAGTCCCTCTTCTGACGTCATAGCATTGTCGTGACTATGCTATGCATTCCGGGGTTTGTTTGTATATACTGGGGTTACTCAGTTATTCTGAATTTAATTTTGGTGCCATATTTTTGCGAAAAAATATGTTCTTCATTTTTTAAAATATCAAATGAAGATATGAAAAAAAGTATTTTGGGAAATCATCCTACATTGATATGCAATTACCTGATCATTGAGATGTGGATTTACGCAATTTAGTTTACATCAGCAGAAATTCTTCCACCGGAATTTGAAACAACCTCTACAAATACTGCCCCCTACCGTGGAGAACACGAAACACGATCGAGAATAAGGTGAGTAAATATTTTTGTTTCCCTAATTTAAAGGTTAAAAGTACTTTTACTGTTATTATTATGTTTTTGATTTTGTTTAATTTCAAAATTAAGAGTTTAGGAGGATTGTTTTTTTTTTAATTATTATTATTGCCATAATCATGCTGTTGGTCATAAAACTGTGGTGCTTTAACTTTCATGACCTTCTGATTTACAAAAGGTTGTTGTGAGAATGTTTTAAAATTGAATATGAAGTTAAGATATATTTAAGAATCCATTTACAAGCACTTAATATGTGAATAAAATTATTTTTATTCCACGTAGTGTAAGTTATTTGCACATGTTCTTTATTGACATGAGACAACGAAAGCAAAAAAAAAAATAAATAAATAAATAAATAGAAGAAACTGAACAAGATAAGATAAAAAAAAGGTTTAGTTTTCCCCACAAACAACTTTAAGTAAGTCCTCATGAAGATGAAACGAATTCAAAAAGGAGGAAAACAGGAAAAAGACAACATGAAAAAGAAGAATAAGTTGTGAAAAAGTTTTCGAAGAAAGATTCGAAAAGAATTCTAAAAACATTTCTTCTCTTGCTTTTTTATGTATTTTTTCCCTTCTTTTTTCTAGTAGAAAGTCGTTTCTAGTTAAAGCATTACGTGGAATGATTATCAAAGCAATTCCCTTATGTAGACATTTCAAACAGATTTGTTGAAAACTGGTTGAATAATGGATTAAAATCAGAGTTAAAAAGTTTTTAGTTGAACGTAAATTTTTTTTATTTAAGAATAAGTTTTAATGAGTTATTGTATAAATCAACTGTTTCTACTAAATAAGGTTTTTCTCAATTTTTGAAAATTCAGTTTTATATTGTGTAAATTGTTTACATAGTCTTAAATTTTTATATTTTATTAATTAGTTTTATTTGTAACTACGGGCTCTTTTAAGTCTGATTTAAATGTAAAAAAAATATTGTTTTATATTTATTATTTGAACTTATAATCAATATATTAAATCTATTATTTTTTCGAATACCGTATAAATATAATTTTTGAATATCTAGTGTGTGAAAAGTAAGGAAGAAACTATTATATAAGTAAAAATATTTACATAGTTTACTTTTTATAAAGTTTATATATTTATTAAATAAAATCGTAAATATTGTAGATAACATTTTATTTCTTTCGTTTTTTTTGTTCGTTTTGTTCGACAAACTCAGTGGTAAATACATTTTTAATTAAATAAAACCATAACTAATGCGTATTAGTCATACCTCTATTAGTCAAGTTTGATGATGTCATCAACGAAATTTATTAGTAAGGACAGATAGTGCCTTTACGACAATTTGGCGTGGAAGCGTCTGACATTTCAGAACTTTTAAAATAGCAAATAGAAAAGCAATAAGGATGTATAAAGCATATTTAACTGAAGGTAGCACAAGAAACTTCAACTTAAGAGAACATGGATCCCCCCTCTCCAAAAGTAATGAATAAATTTGGCGACGGAAAATTGAAGCAGATTGTGCAGAAAAATAGGGAAAAGCAAACTATTAACAGCTCTACAAACTTTCTGCGAAAGGTTTCAATTTATACTCACAGGAACGAAGATTTATTGCAGAGCAATTCTAAGAGAACTTAGATTTCTTTTGCTTGAAATTCTATAAAGTACTAAACATTAAATAAAGTGACAAAGCTATTTGGCCTGTATTTTTTTTTTTGAAATATAAAGGTTAAAACTAAAATTGTGTGGTACAGAAAGCGTAAAATTACGGAAAATAAACGGATAGCTTTCTTCTAATCCGCCAAGATGCCACGGCGAGTTTCATTACACATTTCGTCCAATTTAACTGTGAGAAATAAATACTAAAATCTCACGTAACCCTTCTTCGTTTTTGACGAAACCATTTTCTTGTATTTGCTCCGAGAGAACATTTTGTCAAAGGGGCGAAAAAACTATCACCACCTTTTCGAGGAAATGGATTTTATGACAAGTAAATAACTCTCGTCGTTATTTTTCGAAAAAAAAAATACGGGTGGAATTGTTGATCACTTTTTTGAGGGCACCATACACGTGAATCAACGTCACCCCTGCAACACAAGGATGGATAGAACAGAGGAATAAATTGCACCATTCCCGAAGCGGGATCTTGAAGTGGGTATGAGGTTAACTCCTTAACCACCATACAGCACAGTCGGCTGACATCGTGATTTTACTTTCGATTGTCTAGCATTCATTTTAGCTATCTCTCACAATGCACTGCTATGGAGCCACGATGGCTCAGAGGAAAGAGCGTTCGCTTTCCAATGCGGCGAACCGGGTTTGATTCCCAGTCGATAAAAATCCCGCACCGACCACAGTGCTGACGTGAAATATCCTCAGTAGTAGACAGATCATGGGTTTGAGTCCCCTTGCCATTAGGCTAACAGTGGGATGTTCTCGTAGTCTTCCTCTCCATATAACTCAAATTCGGGTTAGCTCCATCAAAAAGTCCTCCACGACGGCAAATTTCTTCTCCACGACGGCAAATTTCTTCCAATACTCGATCCTGGAGTTCCCTTGTCTTCTGGATTGGGTTCAAAATTACAAGGCTATGGGGTTGAACATTAGTAGTCGTAAACCCATAAAATTGTATCGGCTTTTCAAAGAGTGTTATAAAATAGAAATAAAAATGCACTTCGACGAAGTTCCAATTTAAGGAAACATTTTCGTCATACAATCGCTCTTCATCCCAAATCACTTTATTTCATGACGAAATGATTCTCAAAGTTAACAAAATGCAACTCAAGGATTGCAGAATCGTCAAAAGTGAGAGTTTAATTTTTGAGAGTACTTGTAACTATCCTCACTGTATTACGGGAGGGTAGTGAGTTAGTTTATTATACAGATTCTCCGGATTTGAGTCATGCGGATAACTTAAGTAGATTTTCTTACCGTAAATTGTAACCGTTAAATATTGTATTTTAAATTTTTAAAAAAAAATCAAAAAATGGCACCTTGAGTACTTTTTTTGAGTTAATTTTTAGGTATTTTTTAATGTAGATTCTTCCTCTCCCCCTTTGAATAAAGAATGAATGTATTAATACTGCATTAGATAAATTTTTCTTCTAAGAAATTGTAATTTTTTTAATGCAGCCAGCCTTCATGTATAAAAGTTCTTTTACTCGATTCAAATAAAAGAAATAATTTTTTTATCATTCCTGCAGATATAGATGAACATATTCCATCTCTGGAATAATCGGGATTCTTATGATCCGTTTCGAATTGTCTTCAGTTAAAAGTCAATGGCACAAGACCAACGTCCGCAATTCCGTAAAGGTCCGACAGAACGACTTCGAAATGTCCTTTTTCCGCCGTAATTCATCCAGTTTCCGATATCGTAATCCGTTCCGGTTTCCTCTCCAGGGCGAGTGACAAAGTCCCGGAGAAGTATAAAAATAATCATAACCATTTCAGGAGAAGAAATACGGTGACCCTTCCGAATGGATGTTACGATTTTTATGTACCGCTGCTCCCCCGATATATAAAAGGAAGTCATATATATTTGTAAGGGAATTGGAAATAAAAAGGCGCTGTGGGGATTTTTGTGGCCCTGGATATTAGGCTGTGCTGTTTCCGAAAAAGTATTCCAACTCAGCTGTGGTCTACTGATTATGACGTCATTCAGAGAGCGTTTATGGATGGAAGAAAACTAGAGAAGAGTGGCTTAAGTACAATTGTACGAAGAAAGCTCGCGAATTATTGGGAAATATTTAAAGGATAGGTTTTGATCAGCGGTCGGAAAAACTACATTATTTTTGTAGTTTACTACAACAGTAATTACTTTGTTACAAATGTAGTTAACTACAACTACTTATTTTAAATGTAGTGATTACAAACTACCTTTAAATGGTGACTACTCTTCTACTTTGAGAAGACGAACGAAATGGAGAACTGTATTTACACTTATGTTCAAAATGGTTTTGAATAAGATATTGGCTTACGTTAAATGTAAGGAAATAATTAAGAAATATTTATTCATGTTTACATGAGTCAGGTTTGCTATTCCAAAACACTTCTATGACAAGAAGGACATTAGTCATTTGCCATATTAAACTTAACTGTTTGTGTTATTAACAAAATTTGATTTTTCATATTACTTCAATGAATTCTGCATAAATTTAATATAAGATAATAAGCGAAAAATATATTGGAAAATAATATATTTATCTTCCAATTTGTTAATGTAAAACTGTTGATAATGTTTTTATTATAATTTCGTGACACTTTTTCTTCTAAGTTTCAAATCAATAATAAAAATAATAATTGGTTTCGATTGCATAAAAGCTGATAGTTTGATATAAATGAGGCAATTTCAACGATTAAAAAGTTATATGACATATTGATTAAACAAAAATGTAAAGAAAAAGCGAAAATAGAGTAATATTACAGTGTAATATTAATATTTTATTATTAATACAGAGTGATATTACATACATTAACTGATTTTTCTGATTCAAAATACTGTTTTTAATGAAAATTTACTAAAATTTTTAGTTGAATCTGAAATATATTACTAATCCATAACTCTTTTATTTTGAAAATGAATTAAACATAAAATTTATCAGTTATTTTTCAAAAAAAAAAAGACAGATTTAACAGAAACAATTTTCATGTGAATTATAAATAAACTATATATTAACAATTTTATTTCATTTATATATTTTTTTATCGATGATTAAATTTGAAGTACTCAATTAAATATGCTATTTAATGTTCATTTTGGTTTGAAATGTATGATATTCAGTATAAATTTCATAATTTCAATATAATAAATTTGAAAAAGTATATCAAAGCCTTTTCTAATATATTTTGATACAGATATATAAGTAACTGCAGAGAAAATATTAAAAAAAATAATTGTAATAATTATATGGCATTATAATAATACTTAAATGGTAGGAAAAATAGAAAAGAAAAATAATTATAACAGCTTGTTAATCTTATAACGCATTACAGTAATACATTTACGTGCTCTAAAAGCAGAGTTATATTAGAATATGACTTTTTCCCTGTGCTCGGGAAAATGTTGAATTGAATAAATTCTGATAACTGAATTACTTCACTTTCTTTCAAAAATCTCCTGCAACTCCAGTGAAAAGGAAAGCTTCAATGGAGTTCAACACTGCTTTATTCGCTTTTCGAGACCCATGCACTCTCTAAAAGTTATTTTATTTATTTTCCACGAAAAAGATTTATAGAAATATTTCCGAATGCTCTTATAGATATTTTTATTTCCAAATATTCGAACCATTTTATGCAGCTGTCGGGGGTGGGCTGAGTTTTTTTTTTATGTCTTTCGGATGTCGAACAAAAAAGTTGTTATCCTACTTTTATCGAGATTACATATGCATTAAAGAACGGAAAGTTCTAGATAAAACACATAATCTTGTGCCATATTTGTTTGAGAATAGTGTTATGTACATCGTATTATTAGTCGTATCGTATTATTTATTACGAAACTTTAATAATGATCGAGAATGAATTGTTTAAATTTGCAAATTAAAATTTGTGTATCAAATAAATAATCGAGTCTTGTTATGACATAAATGAAATTATTATAAAACTGTTATCTAGTTAAAGTTTGAAATCTGCTTTTTCGCAGAGTGGATATAGACCAGTAAAAAGTTAGGGGATTTTATCAATTCGGATAACTAAATTGCTTTTTTAATTGCTTGTGTTCAATTCAAATTGCTATTAGTATTTAATAATACATTTTGCTTATAAAAATAGGCATAACTAAATAATTACGAATTAAAATTTTATACTAATAACTATATCTATTTTATATTGAACCAAATAATCAAAATTAATAATTAACTAAAAAATTAATAATGAAAATTATAATTAAAAATTATAAAATCAGGAAAATTTGATAAAAATCACTCTAGAAAATTCAAGGATTTTTCCTAGTTGTTAATGGCCACTCTGTTTTAACTTAAACAAATTTTACTCGATTTTAATTCAAAAAAACTGAACAAAATTATAATAATAGCATTGTAATATATTTAGGTTTTCCCACTAAAGTTGAAAAACGTTCCATTGTAATTTAATTTAAATTTTTAATGGGTTTTTGATTAAAATATTTTTAACTTTTAAATAATATTAAAGATGATTTTGAAAAACTAAATTGTATCGACATTTTATAGCAATATATAATGATAAATCTGTCTGATTAAGCCTTCATTTTTTTACCTATTTGTATGCAGAACCATGGGTTAACTCTTTCCAGTTCACTCAAACAACTAACACGTGATTAACTCTTTTTCTTCTGTATTATTTTTGACAAAAAATTAATAAAAAAAATTTATCTGTTTTGATGGCGCAAAAAAAGGATTTTTTTAGTAGAAAATCTATTGAATTCTTTCAAATATAAATTTCAATGTAATGTAACTTTTAATTTCTTTAAAAAATAAAAAAAACAAAGAAATTTACTAACATAAAAATTGAACAAAAATACCTCACTTCACTAACCAATTGTAATTAAATAATTAACTTGCATGAGTTAATAATGAGTCAGAAATCTGATACGAAAGGCGATAGTGAACAGAGTGATGTCTTGCTATTTAAAAACAACTATCAAAACTTTCTCTTTATACTCATAAGAAAATTAAGGAAATTCAATTTTCCAAAATTGTTCTGATAGAAGCAGCTTAGGCAGAGAGTGTTAAATACTTTTAGTTATTTTCAAAGATTTATCCTAGATATAATTTATAGCAACACTTTTTTTCTGTTAGTTATAAAATTTTTGAGTGTTTCTTTTTCATTTCTAGTATTATATCAAAAACGTCTAAAGAAAGAGAAAAGATCTCGAAGGAGATTCCAAGAACAATTGGAGTCAGAAGTTAAGAAGAGGGCGCAATACGAAGAAGCTCTAAGAACAACATCTGCAGATACTATACGCCTTCTAAACGGTATGAAATGATAAATTATTCCATGCAATAAAATCTTAAGAGTATTTTGTCAATGGTATGAAATAATAATTTTTTTTAAAGTTACGCATTTCTAAAGTCTCAGAAGTGTTATATTAGCGGCATGAAATGGTTAATTGTTTCATGTAACACATTTTTGAAATCTCAGGAGTTTTTGATAATGGTATGAAATGGTAAATTATTTTATGTAACGCATTTTTTAAATTTCGAGAGTGTTATTTTAACGTTATGAAATGTTAAATTGTTTTATTCAATGCATTTTTAAATCCGAAGAGTGTTATGTGAACGGAATTATTTTATGCAACGCATTTTTTGAATTTTAGAAGTGTTAATGGAGTCCTTTTTCTGAATTAAATATCCTTCAAAAATGTTTCCTGTGATGAAACTAAAAATGGTTTTAGTCATAATTCTTTGGACGAACATTTTAATGAAAAGTTAAGAAGAGTTTTTTTGAAGACAGAATTATAAAAATCAGAGCCTATAAAAATTTTTATTGGTTCTTCTTAACACGTGGAACTCCAAAGTAAAGATTAATCTCAATTTTTAATATAAATATAGATTATCAAATTATAAATTTCAAAAATGGCCCAGAGGGTGTGACTGCTGGACTAAGCCCCCACAGGACACCTCCGAAAATCAAAAATGCGAGTGTCGTCCTGTATACATTAAAACAGTTTTTCCCAGGAAAGTTAAGGCATTCCATATAGTGGCTGATAATTGATTTAATTTACTACCAAATCTCTTTTTCTTAGTCTTACTCATTCAAATGTATTGGCGACAAAAGAAAGTGTGAGAAATAATAATGAATATTAATGAATTCAAACATTAGCAACCATATAACAGTTTAAGAAATTCTGGGTTGATTTGTTAGGCACATGTAGAGGGGAATCTCTAAAAATAGATTTTATTCCGCACTCAATTCAAGGATGTGGTATTAAAAGATTACCGAGTGTATTAATGATTTTAATTTACTGAGAAAAATATTAAATAACGTAACAATTTAGTTTTTAAATATTAGGAAATATGTAATGCATCATATTTCAGCATGACAAAAAATGATGTTATTTTTAAGTATTTATTAACGCCTTGCCTGCCCTAAAAATTACGTTCATGTTCAATGTTGGCAATATTAGAGATAAGGGCCGGGATAGCCTGGTTGGTTGGACACTGGGCCCATGTCCTAAAGGGCGTGGGTTTGATCCCGTTGGCCGAAGACTCCCAGTGATAAATGGTGACTGATGCAAGTTAAATCTGTAGAGTCACAAAGTTATCCATGTTCCCATAGCAAACCATACCTCGTGGAAAAAGTAATTTTGCATGGCAAAGTGTGAAATTTGGGAGAAATTGATCCAGGAGTTTCCTTGTCTTCTGGATTAGTTCAAAATTACAAGGCTATGGAGTTGAAGATTAATAGTCGTAAACCCAAAATTGGGTAGGCTGTTCAACGACGGTTATAAAATATTAGAGATAAAAAAGATAATAGATTTCCTCAATTATCTTGAACATCGCTTACTTTAAAAATTATGTAAGTTTACATTATTTACAATATAACTATGAAAGGTAGGCCTGTATGCCTTAGTGCTATTTTCAATTAAATGTACTAGCTGAACCTTGCTTGAATATAAAAATTATGTGTGTTCACAATGCCGACTTTACAAATATGAATGTAAAAAAATCGATTATTAGTTCTTAATTATTCGTTATTATTAGTTATTTTAAATATTCTTTCTTTAAATTAAAATTAATATTTCCCCAAAAAGTGGTGTGCATTCACAATGCCAATATGATGTACAGGCTATCAATATTTGGTGATATTTTTAAATATTCTTTCTTTGTATTTAATTTCAAAATGGCTTGTTCTAATAATAATGCATATTCACTATATCAGCATATTCACTATATCAGCAATGCAATATTGATATACAAAATATAGCTTATTTAATCTTTGATGTTATTGTTTGGAAAATTCTTTAATATAAGATATTTAATTTGTACCTCGCTTGAATTAAGAACTATTTTTTATTTGTTCAAACACAATTTTCTTAAAACAAATTCATGAGCAAATAATGACAAAAAGCTCCATAATTTAATTTGTTCTTCATTTTATTTTTCGCTCGAAATCATATTTCAAACATTTAATTAAGAACTTTCGGAGTATATTAATGGTGATAAAATATCTCTAAATTTGAAATACGACAGTAAAGAGATTAATACATCTCTCTTTTACGAAAAAAAAAAAATCTCTTTATTTATATGCGTGCTGTTTTAAAAAAAAAGGGAAAAAAACACACAACCTAAATAAACATAATGAGTCTGAGTTTTTTTATTTTCTACAAGCCCGAAAAATAACCCATCATTTAAACTGAAAGTACCGTTTCCTCAACTTTAATGAGGTATTAGTGGTGCTGCATGAAATCTACGCCGAATTATATAATCATCTGTCAGAGGACAAACACAGCGTTCGCAATTAAACGCATCGTTAAAAAATATTTTACAATGCTTTTTGCATTCTTTTTTTTTAAATTTATTTATTTGGTTCTTCTGTTTCCCTTTTTGCTTTTAAATCTCCCCTTTCTTTCCAAACTGATTATGTTAAGAATTTAAACAGAAAAGGGAAGTAAAACTTTTTGCAAATACGCAATGTGAAGACAGTATTTGCTGTTCACACATATACACACCCTCTCGGCAAGATTACGGGAATTAATTTATCTTGTTAAATGTAACGCTTTCCCATTCAACCCGAAAACTTTCTTTTCCAAATTCAAAAACAGTTAAAATAAAACTTAACTGGAAAAAATAACTTTTACACGTGATGAAAGGTAGAAAAAAAACAAAGAGAAAAAGGTTTTTAACGCTTTGCAAGTAAAAATATTCGTTTTCTAATTAACTTTTTTCCTTTCTTATTTATTGTGTCGAAAAGAAATGAAAAACTTAGCTTTTTTATGTTTTTGGAGGAGTTTTTTTATGCCATTGCGTTCTTGTTGAAGTTCTGTTTAGCCGAAAAAGAATAAAAACTAACATTCGAACATCTGCTCGTTTTTCCAAAAAAGATCATTTTTACGAGTTCAAATTACCTCGGAATATCTTTATTAGACTATTTTGAGTTAGAACAAGGCATGCTACTCGAATTTGTAGAAAAAAAAAGCATATCTCAAATACTTGGTGCGTGCAAGAAATAAATAAGAACCTGTGTTTTTCTTTAAGATTAGAACAACAAAGGAAATAAATATTACAAGGAAATTATAAAAGGTTTGAAAAAATGGAATCGCTACGAAAACGAATACTACAGATGCAAAAATGAAAAAGAGCAAAAAAGCAAAAAATGGCATATTGAATTTCGAATTTTTCCTTGCTTCTCGTGCAAGTTAACTGAAAGCGATTAGTAATTTTTTTAATGTCGGGTATTAAAAAATCACTGCGTAATTTTATATTTGAGAAATTTTTTTTAAACTCACTAAAAAGAATTTTTTAGATGGGTAGAGAGGAGGAATTAATTCTTTTTGTAAATAAATGAAGTAATGAATACCGAAAGTTTAATTTAAAGTATAAGATTTTTTTTTTAATAACACCATGTCCTTTGTTTATACTTTGCAGAAAGAATAATATTTCAGCGATGATTTATTATTCAATTATTTTCTATAAAAAATGTTTAAAAAAAATAAAATTGATTTATGAAAAAATTATAAAATTATTTAAATTTTTTGTTAAATTATTATGTAAAAAAGATAATTTAAAAAATGTTTTTATTTATAAAAAAATATCAAGTTATTCTCGAATGATACTTTTTTCTTGTAACAGTAATAAATAAAAATTGTATGAAAAAAATCTATTGCTAAACGAAATAAATTTCAAGCGAAAACAGAAGTTTTTAATGAGTCTTAATATAGTCTGTTCAACAAAAATTATTCTGGAGTAATTTGAAGTTGCTGATGATTGATGATGGATAGTTTTTTATTTTTTCATAAATTTCATTAATATTTCAAAGAGTCACAAATATTTATAGATTAGATCATACTGCTTGTTTTTAGGTAAATGTTTCTGATTTCAGAAAGGATTTTCATAGGAAAATTAAATGATTCGAAGATAAGATTCGAAAGTTTTCAGAAATATTCTTTTGAATCTTTTATTTTCACAATATAATCAATTTTTGAGTAAGGCAATTATATGAATTTTCAGTTGGAAATATTTATTTAAGCTTAATCAAATTATGGCATCGAGATATTATACGTTTAATTTAATTCTGATGCGCATGAAACATCAAATGTTACGACAAACGTTCCAAAGAGTGCAAAATAAATAAAGTATATAAATAAATATATAAAAATTAAAAAACTAAATAAAATAACTTCTGCCTAATATTAATTAATTTATTAAAAATGGTAGAAAAACTTCAATAACACATTTTTATACTATTTTAAAATATTTAATTTTAAGTTAAAAAAAATCAAATTCGATTAATTACTGAGTAAAAGAGTTTCAAAAAAGCTTAATTATAAATTTTAATTTTTGTAAAACTGTTTGACCCATTTTGTTCAAATTTTGCATTTAAATTTTAAATTTGTACAGTTCGCCAAAAGAAAAGAAAAGAAGAAAAAAAACGTACAACCCTGAATATTTTTTTGATGTAATGATCGGATCTTCACGTTCTAGGACACAAACTAAATGGTTCCAGGGGGTGACCTTGAATATGTTAATTAATTAGTGCAGACGATATTGTAAATTACGAAATCAGACGCAAAAATATACTTTCATTGAATAAACATTCCTCTTTTTCAGCGGATTCGGATTTCTGACCATCAAAATATAGGGCTAGCCGCAAACTGAGAAATATGGTCCCGATAGTTTGGCTAGGAGAGCGATCCAAAATTTGGATCCCTTAATGCTAAATTTACTTTTTGCATATTTCGCAATATATCGAGGATTTTTTAAGCGAATTAAAAAATTTTTGAACACAATTATAAAATTCGTTTTTCAAAAGATAATTCCATCCAAAAAATAAATTTTAGTAAATATTTATTATTTTTTACCATTTTGTTGAACAATAGTAAAAAAATTTGGAACCGTAAGATAAAACTTTTTACGCCATTTTGAAGTGTGTAATTTTACATAGTAAAGTTCAAAAATTTGGGTGAAATCGGTTGAATAGTTCCTGAGAAATATAAGTCGAAAGTCGAATATTTAAAGTTCTATTTCTCAGGAACTTTTCACCCGATTTCGCCTAAATTTCGTATTTTGTCATGTAAAATTATATATTTTAAAATAACGTAAAATATATATATTTTACAATTACAAAAGTTTTTCCACTATTATTCAGTAATAAAAAAAATACATATTTACTAAAACTTATTTTTTGCATGAAATTATCTTTGGAAAAACGAATTTTATAATTATGCGCATAAATCTTTCAATTCGCCTAAAAAAATCTCGAGATATGATGAAATATGCGAAAAGTAAAATTAACATTAAGGGGTTCAAACTTTGGATAGCTCTGCTGATCAAACTATAGGGACCATATTACCCAGCTTGTAGCTACCCCCTATATTTTGGTGATCAGAAATCCGAATCTGTAGAAAAAAAGTTATGTTTATTCATTTATATATATTTATTGATTTAAATCAGAGAAAAACAAACTCAATCCTATGTCCTGAGTCAATAAAATTAGTTACTATTCAAACTATACTTGCAGTTGAAGAAATATCAAGTATAAACTGACAAATAAACATTTTTTTAAAGTAAAAAAAATTCTTCAAAATAAATATAAAATAATTTTTAACAATTTGTTTAGTAATAACTCTTTTGTATCAATATAATCGAAATTTACTATTGTATAAAACTGAATTTATTTATTATGACTTATGAATAATTTGAAAGCGTGTTTGTTATTTTTATACTTCTGAAAAATAAACTGAAGTGTGTTTAAGTGTAAATTTCCTAAATATCCCGATTTGTTTTTGTTCACTATTATCTTAAGCTAAATATTTTAATTAGAAATCTGGTAAAAAAAAATATTGAAACAAATAAAAATGCCAGCGCATTTACTTTTTAAAATTGCATCACAGATTTAAGCACTTCTCTTTCTTTCGTATTTACTTTTTTTTTTCCTATTAAAAATACCATCGCTTAATCGTGTGTTACTTGGCATATATTAAAAGACAGCACCATACAGAAAAGTGCATTTGCTTCGAAATAAATAAATAAATAAAACATTGAAATGGTAGAAAAAGTTAGGCATAAAAAAAAAACCCTTGCTTCATTTTTTAAACTATATAATTTATCTAATTTTAATTTATTTTTCTCTTCATTCAATGTTAGTTTTTTTTTTATTCTTTTGTTATTTATTTTCAAAGTAACGTACCCCTATTTAAAAAAGCGAAAAAATTGAGTGAAAAAAATTAAAACTCGGACCCGTAAAACTTAATTACAAATTAATATTTTTCTAATCCTCCGTTTCCAAGATTTTTTTTCCCTCCTCGAGTTTTATACGTTTTTTTTCCCTGGAATGTTTTTTTATGCCCCCAACGTTTCGCGTAGCTTTACGTATATTATGATTTGAGCAGAGTATCGCTTCAAACAAGGATAAATTAACCTGTAAAAGTTACAGATTGCGCAAGGCGCCCTTTATTTATGTTAGGCTATCCATTTATAAAAGGTAAAGTATTAGAAGGGAAGTTTTATCGGGAGTTTATACTTTCCTTAATTACTCCTTTTCAGATAGTCTCGTTTCAACCTCACTGATTACTTTATTATCTATCCCTTTAAATAACAACGTTAGTGTTGCAGGTCGCCGAAAAAAATATAGACTTCAAAAGTTGATAACTAATTTTGCTTGAAAAATGTTTTGCAGCGAAAAGTCAGGGTCTATGACTTGGGCTTTGTGTGCACTTTTAATCTTTATGGGTATTTTTTTTCCTGGCAAATTTCAAAGTTTTTTGGACATCGTTTTTTTTTTTTAGTGTTACTTTCTTTTAAATTTCATCAATTTCACTTCAGCAATAAATTATTACAACTTTCAGTTTTTTGTTTAATACCGCTTAGGAAAAAAAAACATTTTAAAGAGATAAATGAAGCTAAAAAATAGGTTTTTGATTATTAATTTGCTAAAGATGTCTTTTAATGTTTTTTTTTATTTAACCTGAATTTTTTTTTTTAAATTTTTGATCAAAAATTATTAATCTTCCTAAACTTTTTAATAAAATTTAAAAATCTGAAAATGTGTAACACAAATTTTTTTGTTAACCGGAGTTTTTTCACGAATTCTATAAAAAATAGAAACTGTATTTTTTTTAAATTTGAAGTTAATATCATGTCATGTGTGTAGAAAAGAAAAACAATAAATTTATATCAAATAATAACGTGAAATTATTTTTCATTATCTACTAGTATTATAAATTGAATGTTTATAAAATTTAAAAAAAATAAAATAAAACTTTTATTATCCGAAATATTGCTATCATTTAATCGTTTGAAGATAAATGACCATTGGAACTAATTAAATAAAATATTTATTCATCAGTAGCGGAATACCTTTTCATCGTAGGCTAAAATAAAAAGTCGTATCAATAAATCCTTAATCATAAATGCGCGATCATGCTCGAAAACATATACCGTAAAAATTATTCAGTTTTATATTCATATTCATTTTTTGGCAATTTTTGCAAGGATTTCCAGGCAATTTCTCGTTATACTAAGCAAAGACGTGTTTAGAAATTTATCTCATCAAGATAAAGATTCACATGATTCATGGGTAAAAGTCCTCCCATAAATTTTATTTTTTTAAAAATCTTAAAATAACATCCTACATTGTCCAAAATTACCGAAAAAGTCTTATAAATCCGATTTTACCCTATACAGCGATGTAGGATATGCAAACAAAACTAGATTGATAAGCATCTAAAATCTCCATTAACTACTGTTTACTTACATTTTATGATTAGCGCTGGTCATATATTTTATTAAACATTAAAATTATTTCAAGCAAAATCGACACACATTCATGTTTTGTATGACGAGTTGTTTAAGTGCGAAAAGTGCTAATCATGCATAAACGCATGATCCTGAACATCCCTGACGATGATCCGATGACATAACATCTCAATTTCGATCGTCTGCAGAGAGAAGGCCCTCTCGGTCCGGTAGTCCGACGATTTACGGGCGAAGTCAAGTACTTTACGGTAGAACAGTTTAACGAGTACCAATACCGCGCATTCTCGATCTCTCTCCAGTCTCATCAAAGTGGTCACCCACCCGCTCACTGACAGCTGCCTGTGATGTTTGACTTTGGTGTTCGAAACTGGAACCGTGTTTAACGATCAATCCATTGCGGAATTTAAAAGATAGATTCAATTATGTTATTCAATTTTAGATCAATAAATAAAGCAAAATATATTCTATTTTGATAATAGTAATCTATTATTAGAATCTTTGTAACACTTGAGGCAAGTTATTGATTATGGTAGTTTTTTTTAATAATTAAAGTTTATTAAAAAAATTCTAATTTGACAAAGAATCCACGATTCGATATTCATCTGTGAATTCTTACAATGCCAAGGATAAGAGAAACACGATACACAGAAGCGACCACGCCCGTGAACTTATTACAGCTCTCGCGATCAGCAATCAAAAGTACGGTGATCTTAATGCAGCTCTTCCGGTTTCTCACGAAACAGCAATGAATCAACTAATGGTATCTGTTTATCGAATTTTGTTACAGATAAAATTCTGGTGGGGGAGTACTGTAGTGTGTCTACCACTACAAAAATTCAATTCCAATTCAATAGTATATAAGACACGTTAACTGAATTCTATGTTGGGGTACCTTTTCATGGATGATTATTCAGGGTGCGTAGCACTTTTAAAAAGTGCTTAAAAGTGCTTCTTTTCGATTTTCGTTTTTTAAAAGCCCTTAAAGGTGCTTTTTTCATAAGGTATTTTTAAAAAGTTCTTAACTTTCCCTTTTCCAAAATTAGACTTTTACCATGTTAATTTTCTCCACGAATTATACAAAAAGACATTGTTCTAGTCAAAATTTTTACAATTGATGCAACCTCAATCTATTTCAGCGTACCATCTGTCCGTAACGTATGAAAGCACCATTCGTTTTACATGATTCAAAATTTCATAATTTTTGACAACTGTCAAAAACTGCGCAAAGATTTTTTTTTTGTTTGACATGACGGTTAGAACCGTCAAAAGTCAAAAACTTGCTAACCCTGCCTAATTAGATTTTTTTCTAAAGTGCTTAAAAATATTTTTGAGTGCTTGAAAAGTACTTAAAAGGTGCTTATTTTTTGTTGAAAAATTTGGCTACGCGCTGTGTTATTGACATTGATATGTGACTTTCCCCACATCCATAAATGCTCTTATAATGTTGTTTGATCTTATTTTATTTCTATAGAAAATATCTCTTATATTTTTAATACCTGATTTTGGTGTTTAAATCCACAAAATATGTTGACATTTATCACCCCCAAAACACTGTCTTGAAATATTTAAGTAAACAGATGGTGAAAGAAATTAAGAAGGGATAAAATTGCCAACACTTTCCTTTTGATCAGAGAACTAAAAACGGGGGGAAATGTAGGGAAAAAAATATATATCTTTACTCTTTCGGCAGTCCTTGCCTGTAATTGAATTTGTGAAATATAATGCTTCGACATATGTCAACTTGGGCTCTGCATCTTGCAGAGCGCCACTCGCACGACAGTCAATTCCTATTCTAGAAATAGCTCTTTTTTTTCCTATTTCATCCCCACTTTGCTATTTGACTTTCTTTTCAATTTTTACTCCGTCGCAAAACTAATCAAGATGCGTGGAAAAAAGATGCTTTTTTCTTTCGATGCGTATTAGAACCTACTAAAAGCTTCTAAATTTATTCGAAAATTCGAATGAATTAGCCTGCTGAATGTACGATTAAATGGGATTTTGGAGAAATCATTTTAATTGATTTTAAGCTATAAATGAAGTTAAGCATTCTTTTTTGGATGTTGATTTCTAAGCTGATGTCTTTAAGACATTTGTGATTTTTTTTTCTTTTTATGAAATTGGAAAACTTGAAAAATGTTATTTACCAAAATGTTCCTTTTGCGTTGAAAATATGCTTTTGTATATTCTTGTTTAATTTTGATTGCTTGACATTTAATATAAAGTTGTTTTTTTTTGTTAAGTAGAAAAAAATATTTTTTTAGTATCTTTAAGACATTTAATTATATACTTTGTCGATTAGCCTCATTCTGTATAGATATGAATTTTGATAATATAATTGTAATAAATATGACAACAATTATCCAATTCTCCCTTCATAAAATTTGTCATTTTATTAATTTGAAATTATTCCATTGATTTTTTTTTCTTAATTTCAGATACTCTCACTCAAGAACTAGAGCGAGAAAGAAATTCATTAGCAGAAAGTGAAAATAATGCTCATGGTAAATAATATTCAATATTGTTTTTTTTTTTTTTCTTGTACAATAACTGAGAGTTTTTGCATTTATTTTTGAGTATGTAATTCACAAATGTCCATATTTTCAAAGGATTGGCTTGATACAAATTTCTTTATCTGAATCACTTTTTTAAATGGAAATAAGTATTTAAAAAATTAGGTTTTGTTAGGTTCAAAAGCATCCGAAGCTTTTCAATTTTTTTTGAAAAAAAAATTGAATTTACAATGCATAGTTTTTTATTTCCAAATTCCGGTTTTCATAAAATATTAAATTTTATCATTAATTTAGACTGGACGATTATCTCACGTATTTCTTTAAGAAAATAGAAATAAATATATATGTGCCCATACTACATTACTAAAAAATAATTACCTAATCACTTCTGGTTATGTCAGTAACTAATCTGCATACGGTAATTTTAAAAAAAGAAATGTTTAGAAACATATGAATTTCAAAAACCTTTGATAAAAATCATTCAAACCAAAGTCACCATGTTAGTTAAAAAGGAAAAAAAATAACTCAAATAAAAAAGAAAGTATAAATTCAAGTTTTCCCACAAAGGAAAACAAAAAAGTGAAATTTGAATTCCTTATTCGAATTAAAGTTTTCATTTTTAACTATATATCTATTGTCCCGCTGAAAAAATGGACTTTAAAAACAGATAAGTAGTTTAAATAAAGTATAGTCTCTATATCTGGAACTTCGATGTCTCAAAAACCTTGTTACGTTCAAATAATATTTTTCCCGTTGGCATTAAATATCCACCTAATATTAATTTGAATTCTTATATCGAAGACTTTTTTCTCAAAACCTTGTTATACCGAATTTTTTTCGAAATAGAGAATAAATTTTTTTGAAAAAAATCAAAATTTAAGTTTTTTGTAAACCAATTCTTTTCTATTTAATGCAAAATTATTTTTGTCTTACTTTTAAAAATAAAATGTTCATTACTGTATTTAGACTTAATCAACTATTATTACATATATATTTGTTAGTAATTATTCTTATATTTCTTACTCTACTTTTTAGAGCAATATTTTAAAATATATTTTTCTACTTTTTAGATCAAATTTAGTTCTTGAACTTGTTATCACGAAAACTCGCTATCTCGAAATTTTTTTAGATTTCTTTCAATTTTGAGATATCAAGAGTATACTGTATTTGATAAAACTTTTAAATTTTTTTAAAAAATTTGCTAGTTTGGTATTGGATTTTTCAACCTGGGTGAACAAATCAATGAATAATTTTCCAATTTTGAATGTTTTTTATAAGTACAGATAATGCAAATGTTGGAGGAGCTTTTAAAATATTATAAAATCAGATCACAAACGGTTTTTATTTTTTTGAAATTACGGCTTATTAATATTGACATTTTGTGCCTTATTTCGTAATTAGGGTAGAGGAAACTGTCAAAGCTTACGAGGTCACAAAGGTGTTTGAGATCAGAATGTTCAATTTTTTAGGAAAAAAATGTGCATTGTTACTAAATTTATTTGGCACTAAAATTTTGTCGATACCTCATAAACTTTCAGAATTATTATTTCTTTCTCTGAAGCATATATATTAACTGAATCCAACCAATCCACAAACTTTTATATTCATTTTTCTCAAAATCTGTTGAGCTTCTGAGCAAGACGTTTGCAGTTCTATTGCACCCTTGAAATTTGGTACATATTTAAATAAGTTTATTTGAGAGCACTGAGGTAACTTAAGTAATGTTTAAATTATAGATGTATTTGCTAATTTTGAGATTATATAATTATATGATTAAATTATAATAGGTTTCTTTGAGAATATTGTGATTACTTAATTTTATATGCTTAAATTATAGGTTTATTGAGCAAGGTAATTTAAGAAATCGAGTTGTTAAAACTATTTTTAGATTACCGAAAAAAAATTGTTTTTTTAAAGAAATAATTAAATTTTTGAAGTTTAGGAAGTAACAGAAATATTTAATTCCTCAAAATATTCATGAGTTTTATTTAATGACAAGAGTATATATCTGCTTTGCTGTTGCTAGTAGTTTTAAATATTTTTAACCCTTTTTTTAAGAAAAGTATCTATATTTTGAAACGTTTTCAACCTCTACAAAATAATTAATTTTGAGAAATTTTAAAAATTGTGAACATGTTTATGCACCTCATAATTTATTCATATTTTTAAAAAAAAATCGGTATTTAAATACTATTTTTAAACGAACTGTGTCTTGTAAAAAATAATCAAATATTTTGTTTTACATAAACTTCAACTTATCCTAGACCCCTTACTGTCCTATTTAGCTGTTATAATGTCACGAGTTCATAAAAAAAAAGAAAAAGAAATCATAAAGCTCAAGCATATAATGCAAAATAACGCTAAAAAGCATTATTTTATATTTTAACAAAAGAACAATTGAAAAACAGCCTTAAGGATACTAGCAATCAAACATTGTGGTACTTAGAAGCATTACTTAATGCAAATTTGTTTAATTGATTTAATTTTTATTTTAAGTTTCCTTTTTAAGGATATGTAATTGGGAAATAATGATAGGATATGAAATAGATTTTTATGTAATAGATTTAAGATACTTTTTAATAAATATAATAAGAATATTTAAGTGAAATAATTCGAATTAATCGATGCATTTTTCTCAAATGCAATTTATAATTTGACTATTACATCACGCTCGGAGAATTAACAAATTAACATACCTGGATGATGAAAATGATATTGATATATATATATATATATATATATATATATATATATATATATATATATATATATATATACGGCCGAAATCAAGAGAATGAGGGAATGTCGACTTAGCAATCACATAGTCGCTTCGGCGAATGTCGGAAATATTTGTTATATCCGATTTGATATTAATTTATTCATTGATATTATTATATTTATTCGATATTTTAATATCTCCCGAGGATAGATTAGGAGAAACATCAGTGTAGGGTATATCGGGCAAATGTATATTGGGCAGTGGCACTTAACTAGACCTAGTATATATTTCAGACTTTCACCAAATAGACTATGTATTTTGACCATACTTTTTTTTCATCAGTGCTCTTTCAGGAAACACATATTTTAAACCTTAGTTTTTAAAATGTCATGTTTTGTGTCGGGTGATAACATTATTTTTTTATTTTACAATTTCCTTCTTTCAAATTGCTCAACAAGTCTATTTAATTTAAGGCATTGAATTATATCAATTAAAAGAAGACGCGAAAAAAACGCTTTAAAAAAAAAGTAGGAAAAAAGTGTGAAATCTGATGTTCTCGCTTGCAAGGCGGATAAAAAACGGTACACAGACCGTAAAATAAAAATGCCAGTAAAAAGAAGGGAGTAGAACAAAAACAATCCTCTGAATCTAATGCATATTTAATGATTGTAATTCTATCTTCTCTGCTAATACGTCCCCAGGTAAATAGTTTAAATAAGGATTTAGTTATACAATTTTTTTTCCTTTTATTTCCTTGGTATCATATACGCTCAAGCTAATGAAAAGGGTACATTAATTAGAATTGGAAATCTATTTTTTATTCTATTATACATATGCTTGCATGGACAAAATAAATCTGTTTAATTTTTTCTGGAATTGCAGCTAATATTGTATTCCCAAACAAAGAAAAATTGCATTTTTATGCTAGTGAAATGCAATACGCAGTGTCAATATTGTGAAAAGAATACGTGTAATCATACTTTGAGCTGAATAATATTTGTTTTATGAATTCATGTCTTTACAAATATTTTTAAAAATAGATTTCAAAAGCGAAAGCCTATCAACACGAAGAAGAAAAACTGAATTATGATTTAATTTTCTTGTTTGAAATCGTACTTAAGATTTATGGAATTTCGTAGGAGGAAAATATTTACTCACTACATTTATTTCTGAAAAGGAAGATGTTTTGTGATTTGAAAAATTAAAAAAAAAAGAGAGTAATTTCTTTAAATGATTAAAAGTAATTGGAGAAGATTAGTTTTACTCTCTACGTAAGAGTTTTACTTCTATTTCATATAACTATTTATTACAAACAATTTCTATACTGTATTTACGTATTTTTAAAAGAGTTTTCTTATAAAACAAACGTTTCTAAAATGGCTAACACAATACATTCAAGAGCGTAGGCAAAATTTTTTCGAAGCTCTGTCGCCAAGGAAAATAAAAGAGCCAGAATTTAGGTGCCTTAAACCTAAAGCAAAACAATGATTTTAAACTATATATATCATCTTTTCATAACGAATTATCTAGGTCTTAGAACGGTCAAATAACTGAAATATTTTAAAAGTCATTAAACTTTTTTTAAAAATCACCAATTTATCGACATTTTTTCACCTAGAAGAGAATTATTATAATCACTGCCTTATTCTCAGTTTTCACAAATCTTTATAAGCCCGGGTAATGCAGGTTAAATATTAAAAAATTAGACCACAAACGCTCTTTATTTTCACAAAACTCTGTCTTTTCTCCATATTGGCGTTTTTTGCCATTTTCAGAATAAGAATAGACAGTGCTGGTCAGCCAAATTGTTGCAATTATAAAGGCTCAATTAAGCCAATCGGAAACCTGCATTTTAACATTGCATTTTGCGATATGTAAAAGTACAGGCTTTTGATTGGCCAAATTTGTCCATCGTAATTGCGAAAATTTAGCTGAATTCTGTACTAGAAGGTTGTAGATTTACGAAATATAGATTTTTTTGTGTTCGTACGATAGATTAATGAAGAAGAATAGACAGTAACAGATAAGAATAGACAGTGCTGGGCAGCCAAATTTTTGCAATTATGAAGGCTCAATTAAGCCAATAGGAAACTCGTATTTTAACATTGCATTTTGCGATATGTAAAAGTACAGGCTTTTGATTGGCCAAATTTGTCCATCGTAATGGCGAAAATTTAGCTGAATTCTGCACTAGAAGGTTGTGGATTTATGAAATATAGATTTTTTTGTGTTCGTACGATAGATTGATGAAGAAGAATAGACAGTAACAGATAAGAATAGACAGTGCTGGGCAGCCAAATTTTTGCAATTATGAAGGCTCAATTAAGCCAATCGGAAACCTGTATTTTAACATATTGCATTTTGCGATATGTAAAAGTACAGGCTTTTGATTGGCTAAATTTGTCCATTGTAATTGCGAAAATTTAGCTGAATTCTGCACTAGAAGGTTGTGGATTTACGAAATATAGATTTTTTTGTGTTCGTACGATAGATTTATGAAGAAGAATAGACAGTAACAGATAAGAATAGACAGTGCTGGGCAGCCAAATTTTTGCAATTATGAAGGCTCAATTAAGCCAGTCGGAAACCTGTATTTTAACATAATGCATTTTGCGATATGTAAAAGTACAGACTTTTGATTGGCCAATTTTGTCCTTCGTAATTGCGAAAATTTAGCTGAATTCTGCACTAGAAGGTTGTGGATTTACGAAATATAGATTTTTTTGTGTTCGTACGATAGATTAATGAAAAAGCTAACATAAAACTGACGGATTTTACACTGTACTGATATTTTATTAAAGAAAAACAATTATAGAAGAAAATCTAAAATAAACTTTCTACTCGATTCGGGGGCCCCCTCTGATGTGGGGCCCAGATCAACTGCCCCGTATGCCCCTGCCTTAGTCAGGCTCTGGAGGCGAGCACTCTATTCCACATACTTCTCCCCTATGCAGAGAAAATATACGCCCCTATTGTTGTCTGGTGGGGAAAATTGTTGGTTTCAAATGACATAGCAAAAAAAAAAAAAAAAAAAAAAAAAAAAAAAAAAAAAAAAAAAAAAAACTACTAAACAGAATAAAAAAAAATACCGTTAAATGAGGGATAAATAATTTACAGGTAAACAATGTCTTTTAATAATTTAATTTTAAAACAATTCGAATCATGAAGTTAAAATTGCAAGTTCGAATTCTTGATTGCCATATTGTGAGGTTCAGATAACTTGGATCCGGTTAATACTAATGCAATATATTGACCCCCCCCCCCCACACATATGACATACTTCCGTGGTCACTGGTTGCTTTTAGGAGAAAGTAAGTTCCAAGATGAAAAAAAAAATTGTAAAAGAATTCAGTTCATTAAATTTAATTAAAGATTTTAAATTATTTTTATTCATTACAAAAAAAACGATAAAATTTTAATTTTTAACTCTTTTTACAGATTGTAGGATATTTTCTAAGTGTATTTCGTCAAAATTTGATTGTGAAACAAAATTAAAAAGACTGAAATACCAAAATATTTATACTTTATAACTGTGAAACCGTCACAAGGGATATTTAAATCACAGTTCTTTCGTTCGATCTAATTTTTTATATTGTAATTATTATTCCGTCCAATAAGGATAAAACCATTTTTATGCAACTATTTTTAAAATATTATTTATTAAATGATAAAATTTTACCAAGTGTTGTCCAATACATTGATGTCTCCAAATGTTGTGTCTCCACACGGCCTTTGATGTCTAAGTAAGGAAATTAATAAACTACAAACTTTTAAAACCTTTTTTACTAATTAAAATCTTTTTATCACTAATTTTTAATCACAAAGAAAAATCGACACGGAACCGAGGAATGACTAAGATTTAAATTAAAAAAGAAAACCAAGATTTTAAACTAAAGAAATAATTTAACAATTAATGCTAGAGCAAAAGTATAAATTTTAAATTTTTTATACTTAATAACTGAACCAAACTTTGCCTAAAGGTAGCAAAAAAGTTTATGAAATTTTTTATCATGAGCCTGAGCTCATCTCAGTTATCATGACCATGAAACAACAATTAGCCCCCTAGTATTATACATATTACTTTGAATTTGGTAAAATTAATTATAATTTTTCTGGCATGTGATTTATAACGGATTGCTTGAAAAATAACTTAAATTTCACGAACTAGAAATAAATTAAAAACGGAAATAATGGAAAAATCAGTTACGAAGCGGTTTTCGAAGAATGGGTTGAGCACAACAAGCCGAAAGGATTCGAAAAAGATTTATTAGAAAAGTTTCCAAGATGGATGATATTCTATTATTGGGTTGAAACATCTCGGTTTCTACACTCATTCATTTTCGGACGCAGTCGTTTGCAGAGTCGAGACCCAAAGACAAAGGAATGATCTGCAAGAGCCAAAATCCGTATAAGTTGTGGGTGGAGGAGGGAGGTGAGAGCCATAACAATCTTTTGGACGTCATTTTCCTAAAAGAGAGAGAAGAAAAGTTTTGGTGGAAACACAAACCCGAAAGAGAATACTACGCAGAGAGAGAAATTTTCGATCTCTTTTAATTAAGACGCCGTGAAATATGTCTGGCATAGGATGCGGTGACGAGCACTAATTTTCTTCTGCCCAACTCTGCCCCCCCCATCCCCATTGTTGATAACTCAATATCCTATTGAATGAATTACCGGCGCTTCCCCTTCTAATGGCGACCGAGCGGAAATATTAAATACCGTGCACCGAGTAACTATCCCCCCACCCCCACACCAAAATCCCTCCCAAAGTAATCTTCAGGGTTTGGTTCTGGGGCCTCAGCTAAGTTAATGGATTTTGTCTTCTTTGATGAATTTCTGCTGAAGGATCTACTAATTGCTCATGATCTGAATGGACCGCTAGGCATTAATGGCCCCAGACCAGATGTTTCAACTCCCAAGTATGTATTCAACAAAAATCTTTTTTAACCCAGAACCAATCAGAATTGGAAGCCGAGTTCAGTTCTGGAAGGGGGGGATGTCGATGGCGAGGATGTATTTCTCTTTTGCTAGAATGAGACGTCATACGTTTTGGAGAAACAGTTTACCCTTTCCCTCTACCCTGAAAACTTCTGCCCTCCCCCCTTTTAATAATAACAAAGTTGCAATGATGATTTCCTGAGAGCCGTCCACCTCACCCACTCACACTAAACCACACCGATTCCTTTTCCAAACGATTCACTCACTCACTTTCTCATTCTCCCCCCACCCCCTATCTATTATTTCTGATGTCTCCCCCGCACCCCCCAAAACACAATGGCAGTTTAAAAGGAATGAATAAGGAGAAATCTTTTCAGTGAAAGCCGTGAAGGAGGAAGGGGAGGAGAAAAGCACAATTTTAAGAGTGATCTTTCGTTTTCTACACCCTCTCTTCCAAAGAATGCAGACGATTAAGACTTCAACCAGAAAATTTGAAGTAATTGTAATTGTAATGACCAGTTCTTAATAAGATCAGGAATTAACTTAAAGTGAT
Organism: Parasteatoda tepidariorum; assembly: GCF_982258835.1. Taxonomy (NCBI): domain Eukaryota; kingdom Metazoa; phylum Arthropoda; class Arachnida; order Araneae; family Theridiidae; genus Parasteatoda; species Parasteatoda tepidariorum. Next base: position 41,734,223 of record NC_141755.1, read on the forward strand.
TTTCTTGTTTAGAACAACTCCCATTTCGTCTAATACCAGATTCATGACATTGGCAAACTGCTGTATTAATGGTGTGTTCTAATTTTTTTTTAAAAAAAGGGTTTTGTTTAAAGGTTTTGGATTTTTAATTTAGGAATGATTTGATATTAAATTAAGTGTAAATGAGACGAAAAAAAAAACATTATAAAATCTTATTGCAAATTGAAGAAAGCAGATGTTTTTACTTGAATTAAGTGCGTAAGAAAATTTTTGGTTTTATAATAAGCATTCGTTTCTCTATGCAAAGTCAGATAATCGCAAGGGGTTGCTGAGTTTATGGCCTAGGCACACTTTTTAAAAGAACCCTAAATAACAAAGCAACTGTATAAAACAATATAATAATAATCTAATATTTAAGCAACTGTATAAATCAAATATATTATATGTATAACATTTAAGCAACTTTTTAAAACAAATTATTGTACCTAATTTATCAACAACAAAAAAATTATAATAGCTTCAATATTTGAAATGACATCAATTATTTAAACTACTAATATCGACTTTCTTGTAAGGATGGCTCAAACTCTGTATTTTTTTGTTTTGTTTTGTTAAATATAACCGTCGTTAAACAGCTGACCAAATTTTTGGGTTTACCACAACTAATATTCAACTCCGTAGCCATGTTATTTTGAACCCAATCCAAAAGACAAGGGAACTTCTGGGTCAAATATTGGAAGAAATTCGCCTTCGTGGAGGACTTTTTGATGGAACTAGCCCGCATTTTCGTTGCATGGAGAGGAAAACCAATAAAACCTCCACGGTTAGCTTGACGGCAAGGTAACTATAACCCATGATCCGTCTATCCCTGAGGATACTTTACATCAGTGAGGGACCATAACGGAAGTTACGACATTCGAAACTCTTTACAAATGCATAGACAGGGTTCGGAATTAGAGGTCATTAGTCGTGCATATAAATATTTACTCACTGTCGTCATTTTTGACGCCTAACTCTTAAAATTATTTTTAATTTCAACTTTGTTTCCCCTATTCAACTCTTGATCCAGCTATATGACGGACGGCACGTCAAGGTATCGGCGGGGATTTAGACCGGAAGTTACGATGTTCGAATTTGAAATTTTTTGAAAATTTCGTTTCGGGACAATTCCATCTTGATTTCACGCCGTTTGATGATAATTTGTTGTTTCGTCTTTTTCACGTGGTTCTTCGAATTCCGATGTTTTTAATACGACTTTATCAAAGTTGAGCTATCACTTTTTGACGCGTCCAATTCGTGACTATTCCATCGTAATTTTACTCCTTTGGATCATAGTTTTTTTGGCTGTTATTAATCATTCTTTGGCCTTTTTCACGTAGTTTTTATAATTCTGATCTTTTTAACAGAATATTATTACGACGTTCGAATTTGAGTTACCCCTTTTTGACGCATCCAATTCGTGACTGCTCCATCGTAACTTAACGAGAAAAGCAATCTCGTGTTAAAATATAACAATGACAATTATGAATTAATCAGTTTTAGTTTTCTTTCCTTCACATTTATGCACATGGAATTTTTGTGTATAGTTAACGATTCTAAAGATGTGTTGACATTTATGATTGCCCTTTTGTTGTTAGTAGACACTCAATAGGAATTTGAAGGTGTAATTCAAACTGATCAAATAGTGATTGTCGTTGCTTTGTTTTCATTCTGCCATCGAAAATTATCAAAATTAAATAATAATAAAGAATGAGCCTGCATATCTTACGTCTTTTTTATATCTTAGCTAAAAGCACTAGAGAAACTGCAAAAATGAAAATATCCCTAAGAATATACATTAAATCCTGTATTTCTAATCATTTCGATCTTTCCTTTAATTAAAAAAAATTGTATTATTACCAATGATCTTTATATATGAAATTAATTATCTATGTATAATTAATTATTTAAACTGCGAGAAATTATCTAATTGTAAGTTTATTATTAATTTAATAAAGATAAACACTCAAAAAAGTAAAATAGCTTGCCAAAATTATTTTAATGGATCTACTTGCACGCTAATTTCTTGTAATGCAATAGTGAAATTAAATGCTATACAAATTATGAAATAATCATTAAAATTAACATTAATAGCATCTTTAATTAATTATCGTTTAGAAAGCGCTTCACCAAATTTCTTGAATTTTGATGAAAATTATTTAATATTTCATAAAGGGCTCAATTATCATATTTTCAAAATTGCATTTTTTCATACTTAAAACATCAAAATCGTTTAACATTTCTCATAATATATTCAAAATTTATCTTCCTAATCAAAACAGAGTTCGTACGACACGTTTATCAACATTCATTAAGCCATACATTTCGGTAAAGTGATTTTTTTTTTTATCTTTTTCTTAAAAAAACATTCCTAATTATTCCGCTCACCACCTGTATTTCCTGGTAATTATTTCACACCCACCCCCCTTTAAAACTCTTGTAAAGTCCCACCCCTAATGGCATTTAAATTAAACGAAGAGAAAAAAAAAACATTGCTTCATCGGGGGAGGGGGGGGGGGAGAAATGATTTCGGCTGCACCAAACATATTAATGAAAAGGTTTTTAAGACATTTAAGGCAAAAGAATAAATAAAAAAAAACTCAGATAAAAAAAACAAACAAATGCATTTATACTGAACGTTTTACTGGGAGAAACAACAAGTAGAAAAAAAAAATGTTTTAATGTCTTAATTCCAGAAATTTTTAACGAAACGCGAGTCTAGAGTATTCTGCAAAAACATTAATTTCCCACCAGGAAAAAATCTTTTTTAATATTTTAAATAAGGAAATACACCTAATCGGGAGAGTTTTTCTCTAAGCGCCCTGGCTAAATGAAAAAGAGCGGTTAATAGCCAAAATCTGCAGTTTACCTGATAAAAGCGCCCCGGCGTAAAAAAATCAGTGGGAAAAAATTAAAAAACGGATGCAGACGATATGCTGTAAAAGAAAAAGAAAATAATGAAGGGGGGAGAAACAAAGTCACTAATTGCATGTAGATTTGAATTGCAAATTTCTTAGAATTTGGGTGAAGGGGGGGGGGATAGAAGGCGTGTGATGTTAGAGGGGGAAATTGAGATGTAAGTTTTACCTACGGAAGTTTGATCGAAAGTTTCGCCAAACAAATGTAAAGTAATCTTCCACAACACATTTTAACATAAAAGCTGTATTTTACTTACATAATTTATTAGATTTTTTCCCTGACCGTTCGTATATTTCCACTGTGTAAGCGCTTTTTGAATGGATGGGATGAGCGAACGTCAGCGACTCAGTATTTTTTGGATGTAAAAACGCAACATCTTCATCTCTACTTTTAAGAATGTCTGTGAGTTTTCTTTAAATAGTTTAGCATAGGAGCCGTGATGGCTGAGGGGATTCGCCTTCCAATGAGGTAAACCGAGTTCGAATCCCAGCGATGACTTGTCGATACGAATTCCGCATCCGTCTCGCACCAAGCACAGTGCTGATGTTAAATATCCACAGTGGTAGACGGGTCGTAGGTTAGAGTCCCTTGTCGTCAGGCTAATCATGGAAGTTTTCGTGGTTTTCCTCCCCACATAACGCAGATGCGAATGAGTTCCATCAAAAAGTCCTCCATGAAAGCAAATTTCTCTCAATACTAGATTCAAGGTCTACTTGTCTTCTGGATTGGGTTCCTTATCTTCTGGATTGGGTTCAAAATTACAAGGCTACAAAGTAGAACATTAGTAGTCGTAAACACCAAAATCGGGTCAGCGATTTCAACGATTGCTATAAAATAAAATAAAATAGTTTATCATAATATTTTTGATACGTTAACGTAACGAAAATTTACGATTACACAATAAAAGGTTAACCTTATTTTTTCAGAGGATAAACTTCAACAAATATAGTTATTGTTAAGTCATTTTTAGTACTTAAGAATTCACCAAAATATTTTCTCTATTACCATAACTGAATTCACCATTGGTATTATGAATAGGGTAGAGATTTGTGATTGTAAATAATCTATAAAATTAATGAAAAATTCACTTTTTTAAAAAAATTTAAACTTAATAGTTTTTAGCAATATTATTTTAAATCTAATTTGTGACTATGCTATTTTTTACTTGTTTTTATAGTTAAGATCGCAACGCATTCCTCTTTTCAACCGATTGATCATTATCACAAATATCAAAAAGATATATATATATATATATATATATATATATATATATATATATATATATATATATATATATATATATATATATATATATATATATATATATATATAAAATTTTTTTATTTTGGGGGGGGGGGAATAGAATGACGAAATATATCAAAACAAATTTTCAAGAAATTTGTTTTGTCGAAGATGTGGCGATAGTTATTTCGTCACTTTGCCGAATATTTTGCTCGGAATATTAACCAGTAAATGGTTTTCGTAACAGTAATAACAGTTTTATTTTGTTAAACAATTATTCACCGAAAAGCTTCAACATGAATGCATATAGAGTGTCCCCTGAAGAAATCCTTCATCGCATTAATGTTACTTTTTTTCCTGTTTCAATTTATTTTTCTATTTGAATTTAAATGTACTGCTCTCTTTAATTTTTTTAAAACAATATGCAAGACTAATATTTAAATGCAATTTTTATTCTTAAAAATTACTTCTAATGTTTATTTATTTATTTATTTCAGATTGCCAAATGACAGCATAGATGAGAGAGAAAGAGAGAGAAAAAAAACCCTCTGGAAACCGTGCCGGTTGCGATATTTCCGAATGACATAATGTGTAATATAATAAATTGAAAAAAAATGTTTTATTGTATATTTGTTAAAAAAAAATTCTGGAAGACTGAGATCTGGAATCCCATTTTGTGTATCCTGCAGCCGCTATTGTTTTAAACTTTGCTATAAGCAGCGTGGGAACCAAAACAGTGTTCATATTTTAATAATTTTCACCTAACCCTGTGATTTTCATTGACATATCCTATCTACCGAGATACGAAGATTGATGTGAATACGAACGATAAACTGCCACATTTCAAAATATCCATGGAAACATAATCATCAAAATATATTTCAAAAAGAAATATTAACAATTGTTTTAAAGGTATTCTAAAAGCTTAGTTTAAAGCCGATATGAAATATCGAATTTGAAAAATAGATTTATTTCTGAGTATGCCATAATACCTATGCTCTGAATGATTATCGAATGTGGCCATATATTTATCATCATCTACTATTTAAATGAATTGGTATATGATCTTATAAAAAAGAAGATGTGTATATAATATCTCTTGAACACTGATAACAACATTCAAGTAAACCTTCATAAAACAATAAACTGATGTGTTATCAGTTTATAAGTTTTCAGCACTTTTACTTGCTTCAGAACATTTCAATATGACTGAAAGACAATTTTATTGTTAACATTTAAATCTGGCTTTAAAAAAAAAAACCTTTTATAAATGTGCACTTGTTGTAGTTAGTTTAACAATGGCAGATTTATGTTCTTTTTGATACATAAAAAAATTATCATTTTACTATTAAAGATCTCTTATGTATTCTGTAGAGTGTTGGCTATATTGAAATTTTAACATCCTTAAGTGCGCGTCTGTTCTTATTCTCTTGCGACTACTGATATTGTGAATATACATTTACATAAATGTGCAATTACAATAATGTAAAACAACATAGTACTTAATTTATTTCCTTTTTCTAAGCATTATGTTGTGTAAAAAGTATGTGAATTTATTTGAGTTTAAATGTTAAATAATTAAACAGAATTTTACCCCTTGCCTATTACATTTATAAGTTCTAAATGGATGTTTTTATAAGGAAAACTGTGAGACATTAATATTTTATCAATTATAAAATATTAAATGGTGTATAAACTATTTAAAATATAAAAATCTAACAAAGAAACAACAATAATAAGAATGTAATGTTGAATTTGATAAAATAAATAACTATTTTATTAAATAAATGTACAATCTAATAACTGATAAAATCAAGATAACTAACAAATGTAGACGAAGTCATTGAAAAATAAGATTTTTAATGCTAACTTAACATTTAAAATAACTAAATACTAAAAAAATGATTTAATCGAGGATATTTAAATAATGTACAATATATATCAAAGCAAATTATATATAGCACAAATATAATTTATGTAATATGAAAAAAAAACTATATGATGTAAACCACTTTACATACTTAAAGAACAATTATAAAACCTTTTATGTTTTTATATAAATTTTAAAATATTCCTAATATAAACATTAAACTTCATACCTATTCATTTTATGCTTATAGCAATAATATTATGAGGATTATAAAAGTTAAAACATTATAATTAAGGAATTCGAAACATGTTTAGATTTCTTTGGCAATATACTAACTTATTTTGGAGACTTTTGACCGTAGAATTTTGAAAATAATTTTGTAAAGTATTTCTTGTGAATGTACGCATGAATCATCTAAAGCAAAACTGTTGAGTACACAGACACATGCAGACATTTTAATTTTTCTTAGTTATTTCATACTGTGTGAATGCATCAGTATATTGTTAAGCAATATCTTATAAGATATCAAGAATCTGAGATTCTATACTTGTTTTGTATATACGTTATTTTGTGTATTAACGTATTGTTTTATGAATGTCAAATCGTATAAGAATGCCAATAAAATTTTAAAACACTGTCTCTAATAATCTTGTTATTTATCTTCTTTTTTAATTTGTCTCAAACTTTAAAAAAAAACAACTCATTGATAGTAATTCATTTAAATAAAAGTGTAAATAAGTAATTAATTTAAACTCCATATATATATATATATATATATATATATATATATATATATATATATATATATATATATATATATATACATATACATATATATATATATATATATATATATATATATATATATATATATATATATATACATATATATATATATATATATATATATATATATATATATATATATATATATATATATATATATATATATACATTCGCCATCCCGCCAAATGAGATAAAATCATAAATCTGGCTAATAAAATTGTGTTTTGGCGAAAGTATTTAAATATGATTTTTTCCACTGAAAAAGAAATTATATTTAACTCCATCCTCAAAATAAAGCCAAAAAGAATTTTTCTAAACAAATCAGTATTTTTTATTCAATTACAGTAATTTTGGTAGATGTGCAGCATAACCAATTAAAATTGGGTTCAAATATTATAAGTCTGAAACAAACTACCATAAAATAGTTTTCTATGGGGAAAAAATTAATCATAAAAAATTGTTAAGATTTCCATTTGACGAAGCGAAGAAGATATATATGAAAATATTGTACTAATACATTTACACAATTATTACAAAATCTTTAATGCTTATTAATTTAATTTTGTTAACGAAATAGTATTTTTAACACATCAGATAATATTTTTTAATAAATTTATCAAATTTTAAGTCGCTTTAATATTTAGAGAATTAATAAGTTCTATAATAATCATTCCTACGCTATATTTTTTATAAATTTTGCATGAATGTAGTTTTTATGTGCTTCGTATTTTACGAAAGGTTACAATCGATTCTTGTCAGAAATAGCATAATCTTATTGCCCGCTTTGGACTCCAAAAAAAATTACGTTATGAAAATATTTCTAATTATGTTAACAAGAAGAAAAATATTTATAATGTTAATCGAACGACGATTGCCTAATATTATTTATCACAAACTTAGTGAATCATATTTGTATGCTTATCAGTCACTGTTAAACGAAACTATTTAAAAAGAGCATTGAAAATTGAAACTAAAGAAATAAAGAAGTTTTATAACTCAATTATTTAAAAAGTCATATTTCAGTTTAAAAATTTCAAAATTAAATTTATTTAGCTAAGTTATTAAATTAATTAATAAAACACATTCGAATAAATTGACTGTATAATTTGCAATAGTTTAATCGCTCACGAATATTCATGAAACATTTGTTTCGTCATAAAATGTCTGAGGGCGTGTGAGACATCAATTTGTAGAATTTTCCTTATATTTTTGTTCGCAAAATTTAAATATTTTTTATACAAATATATGTTTTTAATTTATTTCAAACATTATGTTACTCTTTATGCAAAATTTAATTTTAAATAAAAAACCTTTTTACTCTAATCGTACATGTGAAATAGTGATATATAATTTAAATTAGCAATTATACTTTAATGCCATTAACTTCCTGGGATTTGATGTAAATTTTAATTAAGAATAAGTCGAAATCACGCTCTAGAGTCGAACATTACAACTAATGATTCTATAGCTCTGATTACAATGCTAAATAGGTGTAAAACGGAGAAAATTAAACGGGGAATTGTATGATTTTGTTTTATGATGTCACCGTGAAGGAAGAGAATGTCGACTTTTACCGATGACCATTTTTGATGCAAGAAATCCTACAGCTTTTAATTTTGCAAATTTATGAAAAAGAACATAATTTTTTTAATTTATGTTTTAGATTATACCAACTCCTTTTAAACGTTGCTCAATTACATAAATAATGAATTAATTAAAAAGAAACATATTTATTATCCCGTATAGTATTTTGAATATCAGAAGCAGTCGAATTTTAAACAACAGCTATAACTTTTTTGTTTAATTATATAGATTATTTTATGATCTATAAAAGTCGTTTTCGTAAAAATTATTGCTTTAGTTAAATATATTTATATGTAGTTTACCTAAAATAAATAATAAATATAAATATATTTATAAAAAAACTTTAAAACTTAGTTAGAAAAGACGATATAATAAATAAAATTTTTTGATACATAATTGGATTTTTAAAAAAATGCGTTGAACCTATGCCAATATTTTATTCTTTACTGCGGTACCTTTGCGGCATTTTATAGTCTTATGATCGCGTAAAAACGTAAATTTAAGTCCAATCTAAAATCATGCAAATTTGCAAGAAAGAAAAATTCGAAATAAAATTTAACACAAAATAATAATAACAAAAATAATCATAATAACAAAAAACATGATAAATGCGCTTAGGAGTACGTAAACAATTAGAAATTAAGCACTAATGCATATAACCTGATTTAAAGTATGAAATAATATTAAAAAATATTTTATAATTTAAACAAAACATGCATGTTTACTAATCAGACAATTATGCGTGAAAGTTATAGTTAGAGCCAGGATTTTTATGATTTAAAAATAAACTTAAAATTGCCCTTGAAATAACTAAAATTGCCCTTAAGAAGATTTTAAAAAACAATGATAAAATCTCCTTGTAATTTAACATGAATTTCAATTTTACTAGAATTTCCAATTTATACATCATTAATACATAAAAGTTATCATTATATTAAGAGTGCTTTTCGAAGCCTTTTCCCCCAAAAAAAATATATAAATAAATTGCCGTACATTGCCTTACGCTTAAGCAAAGCTGCAATTTTAAACTAAAAATACAACCTTGCCGTAATGAATTGGCTAGGCAGAGAGCAAATAACTTGATTATTTTTGAGGTTATTGAATTTTACTTTTTTAGAAAAAAAAAAAAACGTCTATTTGTCGCAATTTTTCTCCCTTAGTTAAAATTATCGAAATCAATGAATAAATAAACATAAAGAATAATTTTCGCAAATTTTCTTGGTCCCTGATAATGCGCGTTTGAGTAACTTTTTAAACGTTAAAAAGTTAGATCACAAACGATTTTCATTTTCACAAAACTTTGGCTTTCCTTCATCTAGACGTTTTGAGCTATTTTCATAATTAGCATAGAGGACGTTGAATAAAGATATTATAGCCGAATAACTGTTGCAAAGTCACAGCAGTTATGAAAATAGTATGTTATTTGCACAAAAGTTTGATTTTATGCAATGATTGTGTCTTCGGAAAACAGCCTTAAAACATGCATATTAAGAGAATGTGGGATGCAAGTTTCATTAAAATTTGAAACAATGTTAAATGTTAATCAACTTCAAGTCAACTGAAGTAATTTTTTTTCCTAAGAGACTTTATTTAATGTTTAGTTCAGCTAAAATAGGTAAAGATTGCATGGCTGAGCTAGTACTTCTAAAAACTTCAAATTCAAAAATAAAGTGCTCCAAAAGTGCCCTAAATTAAAAAAAAAGGTCCCTAAATCACAAAATAAAAAAATTACTTTTATAAATTTTAATAAAATGCCCTAAAGGAATATTCTAGTCCAAAAGTTTATAAAAAATGAAAAAAGTCATCAACATTCGGTTATTGGTTATTATTAAATTAGAAACATGATAAATATAACAGTTTACAACTCAAAGCTTTATTGTCCCTAAACCTAAATTAACTATGATTTCTGTCTTAATTAAGTAAAGTAATCGCTATCAATTATGTCTTTATATTACAATATATTAATTACATAATTTTTTATAATATATAATAAAAAAGTCATCAACATTCGGTTATTGGTTATTATTAAATTAGAAACATAATAACTATAACAGTTTACAACTATTCAAATCTTTATTGTCACTAAACCTAAATTAACTATTACTACTTTCTTAATTGAGTAAAGTAATTGCGATCAACTATGTCTTTATATTATAATATATTAATTACATAATTTTTTTTAATATATAAGCAATTTAATTATATTTAATATTACAAACGTTAAAAATTTTTGATATAGTATTTTTTTACAAAATAAATTTTTTTGTATCCAACATAAAAACACTGATTATTGCTTCATTGTAAGAATTGTAGAAAAAACTCTGTAGAAAATATATTAATTGCATAATTTTTTATAATATATAATAAAAAGTCATCAACATTCGGTTATTGGTTATTATTAAATTAGAAACATAATAACTATAACAGTTTACAGTTATTCAAAGCTTTATTGTAACTAAACCTAAATTAACTATTACTACTTTCTTAATTGATTAAAGTAATTGCGATCAACTATGTCTTTGTATTATAATATATTAATTACATATTTTTTTATAATATATAAACAATATTAATTATATTTAATATTACAAACGTTAAAAATTTTTGATATAGAATTTTTTTACCAAATAAATTTTTTTGTATCCAACATAAAAACTGATTATTGTTTCACTGTAAGAATTGTAGAAAAAACTTTTTCTCATCAACAGCGAAAGAATAAATAATCCAATAAAAAGGAATGAAGCGATAAAACCTGAAAAAAAGTAACAATGAGAGAAGAGAATAATAAAACTTAATAATGGAAATGCTTAAAGTTTTTGTAACCTGTATGGGCTAAGGGAATACATTAGAAAACGAAATAGATTTGAAGACAACAATCATTGACGACTTTAGGGCAAATATAGAAAAAATCTACAAGATCAAGTTTTTACAATCCATAAGCCAACGCTGTCAAAAGGAAGTGAAAACCAATTTTTTAAACTTTTGTAAAACCATATTTTTCACTCATATCAGAGACCCAGTTTTTTTTTTAAAAAAAAGAAAAAAAGATTAAAAAAAAGTATGAAAATACACAAAGAAATGATTGTTGGTACAAAAACGCTTGCGGGCACAACCAAAAAGGTAGGAAAGAGAAGAAAAAAAATCTCGACTATCGTTGCGTGCACGCGGAGGGGTAGAATGACAACATTTATCACCAAACTCCCCCTACCTACATGGCTTTCCTGCCTCGCAGCATATTAAATGCAGATTTTGTTCCCTCTATGACTCAGTTTAAAGTCATCGATCTAGCCATTCACGTTGATCGTCACTGGAGACACTGTATATGTCAAGACACGAACCACCGCCATTTGTGGCCATTTATTGAACAACAATTTACAAATTAGTGTTTGATAATACACCCCTTTCTTGCTTACATTTTTATATCTTTCACCCATTTAAAATTGGAACAATTTGTCTTTAATAAGCTCTTTCGAAAAAATTCACAAGTAATTTGTTCTATTAATTTAAGTGTCTTTTAGTTTAGCTTAAAAATCATCGGAGATTTAAAATTCTAAACTATAAAAATTTTCATAAGTTAGAAAAATTTTCAACAGTCATTTATGCATATTTATTTTTCTATTCTTAATTATAAAACAAACGAAATTACATATGTTAACAAAGAGAATTCGAGCACAATATCGAAGGCAGAATGCCGTTTTTTTCATCACTGTAAAAAACGCATGATTAAATTTCACAAAATTTTCTTTTTGACGAAACCGTTTCCTTGTATATGCTCCAGAAAAATTTCGTCAAAGTGGCGAAATAATAAAACCTAATATGTCTAACTTTTTTACTAATCGCCTTATCCCGCGCATCATCTAGGTGGATCGATGTAGCCCAAATAATGCAAGAGAAACTGATAAGAAAGTGAAAGCAAGATTACGCCCATCCCCAAAGGAATCGCACCCTCTGCCTTAAATTTGCTTGGTTTCACCAAGCAGGCTTGCTAGTATTGACACGTGGCATTAGAAACAACAACTACTTAACATGAATATTCCTAATGTATAACTCAGCCGGTCAAAGATTGCCCGTGTAGTAAATGGTGAATGGTGCACATTGAATCTATCGAGTCGCAAAGTCCTCCATGTTCCCATAACAAATCAATACCCGGCGATGGCTGGTCGATACGAATTCCTCATCCGGCTTGCACCGACCCCAGTGCCGACGTGAAATATCCTCAGTGGTAGACGGATTATGGGATAGAGTCCTCTTGCCGTCAGCCTAACCGTGGGAGGTTCTCGTAGTTTTCCTCTCCATGTAAAGCTAATGCGGGGTAGCTCCATTAAAAAGTCCTCCACGAAGGCAAATTTCTCCCAATACTCGATCCAGGAGTTCCCTAGTCTTCTGGATTGGGTTCAAAAATTACAAGCCTACGGAGTTGAACATTAGTAGTCGTAAACCCATAAAAATTGGGTCGGCTGTTCAATGACGGTTATAAAAAATAATAAATAAGCATTAAAAGAGCCATGGTGTTTTAGGGTATAGAGCGTTAGCCTTAGAATGAGGTGAACCGGGTTGGAAATTCAGCAATAGCTGGTCGGTAACCGTGGGAGGTTTTCATGGTTTTCCTCTCTATGTAACGCATATGCGCGTTAGTTCCATAAAAAACTGTCCTCCTCGAAAGCCAATTTCGCCTAATACTTGATCCATGATTCCTCTTGTCTTCTGAATTGGGTTCAAAATGACAAGGCTACGGAGATAAACATTAGTAGTCGTGAACCCAAAAAGTTGAGTCGTCTCTTCAAAAACGGCTATAAAATAAAATACATGCAAAAAAAATTTTTAATACAAGAGAGAGACAAAAACCATTTTCTATATTAACTGCTATAAGTCACGTAAACAACTTAAAAAGAACTTTCGTCTATTAAAGGTTCTTCAAATACCGATGATTATTTTTCGAATCTAGGTAAATGTTTATTTCGTTAGGAATAACATGACAAAATATTCAAACATAAAACTACACTAATAGTATGTTTTGCCAATTAAATGTTTTTTGTTTTTTGGTATTCTGAACAAACTATCGCATTCTAAAATAAATAAAAAATGATAAATGGATAAACAAAGATAGGGTTTGGTGAGTTGATTCAGCATGAGGCGGAGCGTCCAGAAAATCCTAAAATTTTCACAGTAGTAAAAGATTCTTTATTTTAACTTAGATTATACACCTAAAATATAAGTAATGTAAAACTTGTCATGTATATTATTACAACAAAAATAAATAATTATGCAAATAAATATTTTGTAATTATGAATTTTTTTTCAAGCAAATATGGTTTGTTATACGAAATGTGATGTCTTATTTTATCTAGAAACAAATTTTTTTAATTCCAAACTGAAAAAATAATCTAAAAATATGCAATTTATAGGATAGTTTCATAAACAAATGAGATTTGCCTCAAATAAGTCTCACAAATTTTACATTTATAATTATTTTAAAATGATTTCAACTAATTTCGTCTCTTCTCATAAAAATACAAATAATTAAATGTCTTAAGTTTTTATTTAAATGCTTTGTCGAGAATAACATGAATAAACACAAAATTACTTTGGAAAAATTAAGAAAAAAATTATAGATGAAAATTATTTTTACTGTCACAAAAATATAGGGCCATTTCATGATATTTTCTAATTTTAAATACATAGTAGTTTTTGCGAAGCCAATCTAATGCATCAAGTATCTTCAAATACGTTTCATTCATAAAAAAATAGAAAGTAAAATAACGCCAAATATGAATTTTAAAACTCGCACAAGAAATAGTACCTTTAAAAGAAGTTTAAATTCGATTCAATCATTAAAAATTCGATAATTAGATCTTATGTTATTGAGAATAATATCGTTTTTGGCTTACATAAAAAAAATGGAGAAAAGGAAAATGTGTTATAAATATATCGAATAGGAATATAATGTCACACCAATCTCTTCGAAAAGATTTTTCACCGTTATGTCATAAAAGTTTGAAATTTTTACAGGATTTCACTTATCCTGCGTAGTATTTTTTTACACATTTATCATCACACTCACCAAATGGTGGTGGATATATAAAGCGTGTACGGAGAAAAATGTCCAGTTTATGCCTGACAGAAGACAAATTGAAAACACACTTCCTGTTCTACTTTTTTTTGTTATTTTCTTAACAAAAAATTTCTCTTTTACACGTTATACATCATTTCAAAATCCTATTAAATTTGACTACACAGCAGAGGAAAAAAAAGGACTTTCTGCACGTGTCGCATGTATAAGAAATGTTCCATCAATTTTCAATTTTACAAATAAATTTTGAAAAGTATTTTTTAAATGTTGTCCAGATTTACTTTTTCTTACCTTTTATGCGTTTTCATACACCTGAAAATGTAGATATTGGGGAAAAAAGAAAACGCTTTTTGAGTCAGAAGGATCATCAATTTACACTTTTGAATCGGTTGGTATGAAATTATTTTTTTGGACTTAACTTACTCGGGATTGTCCTCTAAAGTAGATTTACAAAAAAAAATATTATTCAGTTACTCCGAATTTTTCCCTATTTTACCATTATAATTCCCTAAATTGTGTGAAAAATAAAGAAAATTAAATTTTATATTAAAATTAGCAATAAATATTTTAAATTGCACTCCAATATACCAATACGTTCGTGAGAACGGGAGTTCGAATCCAGCCGACTGAAGACTCTCCGTGTAGTAAGTGGTGAATAGCGCACGTAAAATCGTTTGGGTGACGAAGTCGTCCAATTTCCCTTGTCAAATTATACCTCTTGAGGTACTGAATTGGAGGTAGAACGCTCTCTGGTTCAGGTTTAAATTACGATCTGTGGATGAATGAATGGATATATGAATGGGCGCACCTTATAAATGGGTGTGACGTATGGATGTGGCAGAAATCGAATTTTTGGTCATAGATGACCCGACTAGAAATCAAATACAATTGCACCCCCTCTGTTTTAATGGCCTACAACAACAAATATCGTAACTAAGATAACCTATATACACACACACACACACACATATATATATATATATATATATATATATATATATATATATATATATATATATATATATATATATACCGATTACATTGCGATTAGATAGCCATTACATTATGACCACCCTCCATCTATAACAATGGGCTCGCCCAGGTTTCCATGGTTTCTCGCCCAGGAACAATGTTTTCATGGGGCACATTAGGACCCATAATCCTCATAGAACAATCCCTGACGTCTGTAAGCTACTTGAACATAGTTGCAGACCAGGTTCACCCATTCATGGCAAAAGTTTTTCCTGCGCGGGATGGTGTTTACCAACAGTATAATGCACCATGTCATAAGGGTCGAATCGTCATGGATTGGTTCGAGGAACATTCCAGTGATTTTCTAGTCATGTCTTGGCCCCCAAATTCACCTGACCTTAATCCAATAGAGCATTTGTGGTCCTACATGTTATTAGCAGGTAGTCATAATGTAATGGCTCTACGGTATATATATATATATATATATATATATATATATATATATATATATATATATTAATAATATACTAAAAGTTCAAAATATAGAGAAAATACGGAAAATAATATAATAATGATAAACTAAAAGAGAAGAAGAAAAAAAAGCATTAAAATAGAATATTTTTAGAAATATTTAAAGTAAAAGTATTTTATGGAATAAGAATAAAACGAATACGCAGTTATGTAATAGGATGCGATTCTAAAGGTCTGAGGATCTAATATTAAAAGAGTTAATAATTTGCATATTTTGGGTTACAAAAGCAGTCACATGAACAGCACCAATGGATTAGAACCCTATTTTACGGATCAATAATTTAAATAAGCAAAAAAAAATTTTAATTAAAAAAAACGTAAGTTACGTAAAATAGGATTTCAAATCTGCTTTCGTGAATTGATTAAAGTTAATTTTGCTAACATAAATCATTACCTTGAAACATGCATTCAAATAACATTTTCCCACATCTTTGTAATCAGTCATAATTTAAATCATAAAATTGCTCGATTTATATGATTTGTGTGATTATTTGATATGCAACCGTTTCAGAAGTTAAGTACGAATCCTGCTTATCAATCTTAATCAAAACGTAAATTTTCACGGAACCATTTCTAATTTAGTATCAGCATTAATTTCTTCTAAATGCAACCAGTAATCGCAAATACAGCACACGAAATGCCATAACACAGATTCGATAACGAAGTAAGAACCATTCCTATGTTGTATGGAGGTTTTAATTAGTTGTGGGCGATGAAGTAATTGCGCCGGATGCGCATGATCTTTTTCCAGCGGAAAAGTCACGATTATTTCCGGTTTTATGAGATTCGGGGGGAAATAATGACTAAGGTATCTTATTGATTAGATGGCTATTTTTTTGTGAGTAAGTTGGTGTTTCAGTCAAGATTGTGAACCTACAATCAATATTACTCACTGTTTCTTTTATTAAAAATATTACAACTTACACGATTTAAAATGTCTAAAAAATTAAATGCACGGTAGTTAAGGATTATATTTAGAGAAACTCAATACCTTAAAGTTAATTTTTCAAATTCCGGCATTAGTTTCTTCAAACACAATTTATTTTTTAAGCGTTGTATTTCCAAATTACCGAAATTTACTACCAATATTTATCAAAATTCCCTAAAACGCATACTTACAGGTATTGGTCAAAATAATGCGAACACTGCTCTGTTGATTTTAAGTAACAGTACTTCCTCTCAACAGCTCTAGAAAAATGTATTCGTCCCAGTGTTTCGAATATTATAAAAGATTATTCTGAGAACTTACAAATATTACTTCGTATATCCATTCGAAATTTGCACCAACAACAGAAATCAAATGTCTTTAAAGATTTGTTCTTATTTGAATAACATCACATGCATAAATATTTGTTTGATTTTAAAAAAAATTACCACTTCATTGCAAAGGCTTTCATTATTAAATATGCAAGAGTTACGATTAAGTGATGCTCATTGGCGTCAAAAAATGAAAATTTTTATGGTTGCTGTTTTTGAAGGAAAACCCTCAAAAGCTTTAACAGCAATTCTCTCGAACTATAGTAGTACAACTTTTTCATGAATATAAGTTCTTCTATTTTTTAAAGCTTTGAGTTTTCAAAAAATGTCTATATTTTGAGCTTGTGAAGTTTTTTAAGGTATTTTTACCCATTGACAAAATGGGTCGTGGTTTGGATTTCATGGCGACCTAACTTTTCAAATACCATAATCAAGAGTAATAGTAAACAGTGCGCATGCGTTGCTAAGGCGACCGCTGTGTTATAATTTTTTTAGAATTCTTTTTTTTCACTTCTAATTCTGTTATGCATTAAGTTGGTGCGTTTATTTTTGAGATATGGGACCAGAGAGATCCCATAAATACTTCTTGAGTTGTGAATAAAAGAGAATTTTATGATTTGAACGATATTTTTGTTTTTATTGTTTTAATTAAGAATCAGAAATTCTAACCTGCAGTTCAAACTGGATTATTTTCAATACTAATTCAGGTGAATATCACAAATAAAGAGGGTCCAAACTGATTGACACGGTCCCGAAAGTTAGAGTTGAAGCAAGAAAAAAAAGAAGAAGAAAAACGATGCCAAGGCCTAAATTTAGCGTGACTGAAAAAGCCAAAGCCAAAGAACGTAGACGGGAATACCTTAAGCGTTATACAAAAAATGAAAAAACGAAAGGATTTCGTTCGCAAACGCAGGCACGAAGCCCTCCCTCACAAAAGTATCTAAGTGGTTGAGAGAATTGAACACTATCAAAGAGCGAATGGTGACTCTCCGAACTCCTTTCATGCAAATACGAGAGCTGGGTGTTGATCACCAGTTAGGGATAAAAGGATCCATTGTCAACGTACCCAATAACTTACACAAGACCGGAGACTATCTTCTACGCAATATAAATGATTCATTCACTATTCATGTAAAATTGAAAAAGAAAGCCTAGCTTTCAAATCATATTTCATGTATGAACTTGTGAATCCAAAACGAGTGCATCATGCAGCTTGCAATCTTCATCAAACACCATTGTACCAATCCGAAAATGTTAATATTGATCTCAATTGGCTGTTCAGTGTCTATCCAGTCATCAAAAGAATTTATCCAGAATGTGTCTGAGCTGCATTTATATATGTTTGCGAAATTGTGTACCGAGCAGTTCAGGATTAACAGTTAAAGATGTTCAAGATAAAAACACAATAAAGTTCCTTTTTCAAAAAAAATTAGACAACAACCATTTTGCTAACGGGTATTACTAGCGGCTATCACAATTTTCTTCATTTTGCAGTGAATCGTAATTTTTATTTATTTTTTTTTGCAATGAGAAAAAAAATTGTATACCTATAAAATTACCATATAGTAGTGCTATTATTTTGTCTACCCTCTGAAAAATTATGAGAACAGTACTATACAAATCAATGCTCATACTTTCACACTTTGACACTTTCCTATTTTAGATAAGTATTTTTTATTGATAATAAAAATCACATAAATATGACATTTTTTTCTCAATTTTCAAAAATTAGAGAATCATGATTAAATTGAAATAGATCAAAAGAAACATGAATGCAATACCGGACGTCATCTGGAGATGCCTGCCACGTATTCGTGTAAAAGCTTTTTAGCGAGAAAAAAATATCGTCCCTAATCAAACTATAATTCAAAGAACAACTTTCACATGAATGCATGCAGGGTATCACCAGATGAAATCCTATATTGCATTCATGTTACTTTTGATCTGTTATTGTTGTCGTTAACCATTAATACATAAAGGGTACAATTGTACTTTTTTTTCAATGATGCTATCTATGACCAAGAGTTTGATTTCTGCCCCACCCTTACGTCACACCCGCTTTATAAGTTGGACCCATTCACACATCCTTTCATTGATCCAAAGATCATAATTTTGGTTTGAACCAGAGAGCGATCAATCTCTAATTCAGTCCCCAGTGGTATAATTTGATATGGGAACATGGAGAACTTTGTGACCCGACAAATTTAACGTGCACCAGTCACCATTTGCTACAAGGGATGTCTTTGGCCGGCTCCCATTCTCAGGAACGTGAATCTAGCGTCCTGCCAACCAGACTATCCCGGCCTTTTTTTTTATCTATTTCATTTAATCCAAACTCTCTAATCTTTCTAATAATTTTATTTGAAGCTAAATCTTCAACTAATGCAGCCATGAAATCTGTTATAACTTTAATCTCGGGACTATCAGACTTAAATTATTATTTTGTCCATAGTAACGGTATTTGACTGTAGTACAAAACTGCTTAACCTATACAATACTCTTTTAAAGAACTTAAATAAAGTTGTAAGCCAAAATAAAGAGAAAATGTAAAGAAAGCAAAAAAGAAAAGAAACATTATTGTATTTTATGAATTGAATGCCATACTTTTTCAAAGTTATATGCGCCTGAGATATGATTATAGTCCTGAGATCAGAAAAAAAGATGATCACAGCCATTAGTTGCTTCTCCAGTTTAAGATCACCATTGAAATCCAAAAAAGACGCACAAAAATCTTTCTGTACAAGTTATTGATAAAATCAGTCTTGAGGATTGGTGAACCCGCAGAGTGAAAATGGCGTAGACATTATTGCAAGATCTCTGGCTGCACTGGGTGAAACCTATTTGACACTGGAAAAATAAGCTAGAGAAGTGAATTTTAGGATGAATGTGGAGAAAACAAATTTTATGTATAGTGGTAAAAAGTAAACCACCCCTCAAATATTTGAGGAGGATTCTTTAAAATTTAAATCTGTGAAAAGTTTTTACCTATTTAGGATCAAAAATAAACTATCAAAATGTCCTAAGTCCTGAGATCAGAAGAAAAGATTATCACAGCCATTAGCTGCTTCTCCAGTTTAAGATCACCATTGAAACCCAAAAGAGAGACACAAAAATCTTTCCGTACAAGTTATTGATAAAATCAGTCTTGACTTATGACTAAGAGGTTTGGACCTTGAAGAAAAAGAAGAACTTATCGATATTTGAAAAGAAGGTTTTGATATCCATCTTTAGTGCTTTCCTCTATAATAAGAGGATAAAAAATTGAATAATCTGCAGAAAAAGACATAATGTCGAAATTATAGAATTTTTAAAAGTGAGGACATTATTGAATCCATAAAACTAAGTAAAATTAGATTGGCGAGGTACCTAATAAGAATGATTCTAGAGCGAACAGCATTAAGGACCTTTAATAGAACACCTTCTAACTAAAGAACCTATTTTAATCAATAAAAATCATTACGCTGCTAAAAAAAGGGGTTGGTATTCTGAGTTTATGAGTGTATCGAAGTTCTTTAATCAGTGAAAATTGTTACCAAAGACAGATTTGTGTTTTATGCCTGTAGAATACCGAAATCGGTCAGATTTCTACTCAAACTAGCTAAAGCTGATCAATGTAATTAGTTAAAAATCCTAATTTCCTTTTCTTCTACTTCTATTGGCATTGTAGCCCTTTGTGGGCAAGAGCCTTCCCTAGAACATTCCTCCACTCTTCTCTTTTCTTTGCGATTGTTTTCCAGTTAGTAATTCTTAGGATTTTAAAATCCTCTTCCACACAGTCAAGCCGTCTGATTTTCGGCCAACCTCTAACTCCAGTTCCCATTGGTTTGTAATTGAAGATCTTGAAAGTCTAGAAAGAACTGTCCATTCGACAGATGTGATCTGCAAGCTACAAGCTATTTATTTCAAAGTACACAGCTTCCTTGAATAGCCTATATAGCTCAAAATGATGTCATTGTCTCCATTAGCAATCCATATTTATACCACCGAAAATCCATATTTATACCATCTCGGGTAATTTCCTTTCAATAAAGATAAAAAATTTCAAAAACCAAGGCGCATAAACTTTTTAAAGTATAATAAGAATGATTAATCTCTAGAGTAATTTCACTCATACATTCCTCGAACATTTTCAGTGCACCGAACCCAACAGGTTCTATCTAGTTACCAATTCAGTTGATTACACCTTAACACAACCTGTAAACTTTAAAATTCCAAAACAAGGAAACACTGGTCAGTTACAATTTAAAGTTACTTCACTTCGAAGTCGTCCCTCTTCCAATTATTATGCATTTCGACAAATTACGCCCCCCTCACAGCAACACCTACCACTTCATCCCCCCCAGGTTATGGAAATAGGAGAAGGCTACGACATATTTTTGGCGACTCGCTTTAATTAGTACGCGTCTCATCAGTTCGGTAGCAGAAAGACGATGACAAATGAGTTTAGGACAGTGTCGCGACAACGCCACTGCAAAAGGACACTTCATAATAGGCTGCCTTGGACTTTGATTGATGCATCCCTTACTCTAGGGGTGCCCCGCAATTCCCATGAGGGGGTTACCAGAGCTACGAACGAAAGTGTTTGATACTAAGAGACTGTGACGAATTAGACGGAAAGGATTAGAAGGAAGCTGTATTGGATTGTATTTTCTATTTCTATTATGGAATGGGCTTACATTTTAATTTATTTTTTAAAATAGTGCTCAGCGTCTTGAAATTGATTATATTTCAATATTTAAAGGTAAATTATAAAATAAACAATAGTTCCTTTATATTTCACTATTGTAACAAATCTCTAAGAGGTTAAATATTGATATTGATACAGTGAAACCTGGAGGAAAGACCACCTTTATGTAGAGACCACCTCTACTTATGACCACTTTTGGGAGGCAGGAAATTTTTTTCATAGACTTTGTGTTGAAAGAAACATTTAGGAGAGACCATTAAAACCTGATCAGGGACCGGACAAGCATCTGCACCAAATTCATAAAAGGTCAAATAAGGAAATACGAAAAAGCGGCAAAGCAAAAAATTTAACGAAACAAATAAGTAGATTAAATTGTATTTAAAATATTCGTGTGAGGCTCTTATATACAGACTTTTTTTTAACTATATAACCTCATGTTGCAGTCAGAATGCACTAAAACCGATGCTATCGATGATTTACTTTTAGAGTTTCTGCACCAAGACTTACTTTTAGAGTTTCTGCAATTGTTTGCGGAAAATCATATCGCTTCGATTGCAATTTTGAGGTCAATGGAGGTAACCTTTAAGAACGACCAACCTCTATGAACGACCATTTTACTACAGAACGGAGAGCGGTCGCTCCCGAGAGGTTTCACTGTACTTTGAATCATAACAGATACAAATTTTCAGCAACCTTTATAATGTGTTCCATTGAGCATATTTCCGTCATGGCTTAACCATAATATCGAGGAGTCAAGTTTAAGAAGTACGATAAAATGGTTCAACGTAACACCTTATCAAGGTTGCAACAAATTTGAACGATATTATGGCTTAACAAGCTTTATATTTTTGTGTGAAAGAACTTTTTTTGAATTTTTTATTTTGTCACAGCACACGAAGAAATAAATTCTGGCAAAATCACCGTACTTGTATGGTAAATACATTCCTGATTTAAATAAATCATAAGTATGGTAATGAAGCCAAAATATAACAGATAAATAAAATTATCAAAGGAAAAGTTTAAAAATTTTAATGCTTTTAAACTATTCATTTGGTAATTTTTCCTTTCATTATGGTAATGGTTTACAGGAAATTCTTATTCTCAAAATTATAGTTCTTATTATTACACAATTCTCAAAAAAAAAAAACAAAAAAAAAAAAAAAAACAATAAGTAAATAAATAAAAATGTAAAAGAAAGAAGGAAAAGCAAATTTAACCGAATAAATGATGTTTATACGATGCTCTAAAGTATCATGGTAAAATTACTAAAGTGCTTTTTAGTACCGCCAGTCATTTTGACATTTATTTGGTAATTTTACCCTTTTGACACCTGTGCCTTTTGCCAAACAATATAAAGACTGCTTACACTTCTATATCTTATTTCAAATTATAGTTTAATTAAATGGTTGATATGAAATAATTGAAGGTTAATTGCTTATTTATTTAATGTGTTTCTCAACTATATCAAGGAGAAAATTGACCTAACATAGTGGGATTTAGATATTTATCTACATTCAAAAATGGATTTTGCTTTTAAATACAAATAATAGCTCAAAAACTCTTTTCAATTTGAAAAATATATATCACAAAATTGAGAAAGACAGTAAGAATCGACATTCAGTGATATCGTTTCCGAGCGATAGCGGAACAGGGATACCGCAGGGGGAGAAGGTCCCTAGAATTTAATGCAACTAAGACAATCATACCTCCGTAGCTGAAGGTAATTGTCTGACCACAAAATGTTCTGAAGCGTTGAAGCAGCTAGTTCAATATCTTTGCTCTGTTTTTCTCATTATCGTGCAATTTTTTATTTAATTTAAAAGGAGACAAGCCAATCTTTGCATTAAGCACACGAGCCTACATATACATCTAAACCAAATTTACTTATTTAGGGTTCCTGTTATTTATATTGTTCAAAATTTTCTTACTTTTTCTCGAAAGAAAATATTATTCGCGTATTAAAAAAAAATTTCCGTTTTTATCTCTCTCTATTCCGTATTTAAAGTTTCCATTTGTTTACTTATCTGCAATTGGGAAATAAGAATTCAAAACGTCCATTTGTGAGCATTTTATCACACATCAATTCAAAATGGCCGCCGATTGAGTTAAATATGGTCCCATAATTGACGCTCCATCCATTCCAATTAGTTAAATGTTCTTAGTCAAATTACATGCAATTGACTCGATATCGTTTATAAAGTCGTAGTTTATAGTATTCGTATATTTAAAAAAATTTCTCGTTTCTTCTCTCTATTTCCATATTTAAAGTTTCTATTTATTTATTTATTTGCAATTAGGAAATACGAATTCGAAATGTTTATTTCTGAACATTTTATCACACATCAATTAAAAATGGTCGCTGATTGAGTTAAATATGGTCCCATAATTGAAGTTCCATCCATTCCAATGAGTTAAATGTTCATCGATTCTTAGTCAAATTACACGCAATTGACTCGATAACGTTTATAAAGTCGTAGTTTAAAATATTCGTGTATTAAAAATATTTTCCCGTTTTTTTTCTCTATTTTCGTATTTAAGGATTCTGTTTATTTAAGAAATCTGCAATTAAGAAATTAGAAATCGATGTGTTCAATTATGAACATTTTATCCCACATCAATTCAAAATGGCCGCTGATTGAGTTAAATATGGTCCCATAATTGACGTTCCATCCATTCCAATGAGTTAAATGTTCTTAGTCAAATTACATGCAATTGACTCGATATCGTTTATAAAGACGTCATCAGTGATGATCGGTTAACCACAACCAAGATTATCTTGCAGGCGGTGGAAAAGGATTAAGTCTCCGAACATTTGCACCTATTAATCAGTACCGGAACTAGGGACTGTCTTTAATGCAATGACTTGGTTTAGAAGGATTAAAATCTTAAGTCCCACCAGATCTGTTTTAACTGGCGATATATTTGCTAGCAGTTCTCTCTCCCATTCTGAGATCATTAGCTTGTCATCGTATCATGTTAATCACCTTAACTGACTGTAGAAGAGGAGGGAAAAGCCTTGGCACGGTTTTGGCGTTGTGAAAATTATCCGTTCAAAACTTGTCACGGAGGTATTATCTTCAGACTGTGGTGGTATTATTGTTTGCAAATGGACTGCTGTTGAACTAGGAGACGTTTTAATAACGTTTCGGGGTCTATTCATCCATTTTATTTATGGGTGGGAATTAGAGAAATGGAATGACGGTGATTATGTTGTAGATGAGAATTTCACGTTTTTGAATTTGTAGTAGAATGATTTTAATTATGCTTGATGAATGGACTTCTTTAAAAATATTTCAAATTTAGACTGCGTTTAATGGCATAATTTAGTATCAATCATCGTTAAAATTGAAACCTAAAAATGTGCAATTATTGAACTAGAAAATGCTAAACCAATCTGCTGAGTAAAGTATCGGAAATTGTGGAATAAATTGCAATGCAAATTATAATATAAAATAATTTTAACTTTTCATATCCTTTTATCTTATCTCTATATATACTAGATAAAACAGTAATACATACATAATCGACAAAACTTCTTTTCTCGCGTGGGCAACGAAGAGCTAAAAACAAATTGATCTATAAGATGGACAGAAATGGAACATAATAAGCTATGTGTTCATATAAACAAACAATCTGTGCTATAATTTTGACTAAATTATGCTTGTTAGTTTACATAGAAGTGAAAGAGGTTTTAATGAAACTACAGGAAAGCAGAAACAACGGAAAATATCAAGAAATGCCTGCCGAGAAAGAGTTGTGTCATTCTATGTAAGGAGTTATAAGTTGATTTATTAATTCTATAGCGACTGTGCCTGCTTCCTCAAACTGTAATTAGGAAAATTTGGTTAGTAATAAGCCTAAACCACTTTTATACTTCTTAAATAGCATTGCTCATTATTGTAACCTGAATTTTTGTTTCAACTTTAAAACTGGGCCTGGCGATGATGAATTTAGGCCCAGGTCCTAAACTTCAGCTAAGTTCCCTTTCAAAAAAATTATTTTTCGCTTTCGAAAATAAAAAAAATCTTTGTAAAAAATTGCTTTAAAAAATCGAAACTGTTAGCTAAATCAACATACATATTTTAAATTTGGCCTTTTTGAAAATAAAAATAAGCGTTACTAAATTATGAATCTAGTACTAAGTACTAATGGTATTTTTTGATCATTAACCACTTACTATAAATTCATATGAATGTATTGTAAGCATGAAATATTTTGGTTAATTAGAGTGTAATTAACAACTGATCAAAAATTAGATTGATTAAAAAAGTACTAATTGTAAAAAAAAAAAATTAAATTAATTTTCTTTCGCAAAAATTAGTAGGAAGAATCGAAAGTAAGGTTTAATAAATCGGGAAAGCCATATTTTCTTATTATTATTTTAAACAAAAATTCCCAACAAATAAGCATTCACGCGTGTTCTGAGGTGTACCTACCCTACAATAATGGAGGAGGCCCTTTCAGTTTTTGAAATTTTTCTGCATTTCTCATGAAGATATATTTCACGAGGATTATTTTACTTTAGATGCAATTAGTTCATGCAATGTTTTAAACTTAGTTTAAAATTTTCGGAGGTTTCAGATACCAACAATAAATTACAGAAGGAAAAAGTATTTTTGATAAAACTACACCAGAAAATCATGTAATGAGATTGTAACTTATACCGATTACTTTAGTTGGTATTTACAATAACAGCATAAACTTTCATAAACCTAACTTATGGAGAAATGGACATTTTTATAAAAAATCTAATTTTTTTATGTCTTACCTTTGCTTGCTTTAACTTTAAAATAGTCAATAAAATTAAACAAAAGCTTTTTGCACAATTAAAAATAATTACACATTTATTGTTTGAAAACTTGAGAAAGAATTAATTAAAAATTGTGCAAGATATGAATATTTTTAAGAAGTTTTTTTATAATGCAGTTGTGCGAAAATTTTTTTTATATATTTTCGTAGGGAATCGTAAATGGCAACTAATAAAGAAAATTTGATTTGAATATCTTAAAAATTGTAAAAGTTTCAAGCAATTTTTTAAGTAGTTTTTGCACTTTTTAAAAGAAAGCTCAAATTGATAAGGGGTTTTCCACAATCTTAATTTTGTACCATACGACAAAATTTAATTACAAATTATACCTTGCAATAATCATCTGGACACCAAACTGTGATAGTACGAGGAATGATAACCGGCGAAAGATAACTTTCTTTTATAGGGGAAGATCCCCCTCTATGTCGATGTCATTTTTAATAAATCTTTCATAATAGTTCAAAATGAACATTGTGGAAAACCCTGTATTATTTTAATGTTTCTTTTAAAAAATGCAGAAACTACTTAGAAAATTGCTTGAAACTCTTAATTTTTAAGATATTGAAATCATTTTTTTTTTCATTAGTTGCCAAATACGATTCACTACAAAATGATTTTTTAAATTTTTTCGCGCATGCGCAGTATAAAAGAACCTTTCTAAATCATGAGCAGTTTTTAACTAATTTTTTTCAACTTTTAAAACAAAAATTTTGTATTCATTTTTTAATTGATCAAAAATTTTTCTTTAATTTCAATGAATGCTTTTAAAGTTATAGCAAAAAAAAATTAAGACAATTTTTTTCTTTTTAATTCCAAACTTTCATAAATAAAAAGCTAGGTTTATGAAATTTTATGTATTTATTGAAAATAACAATCAAAGTAATCGGATTAAATTACAATGATTTTTTCTGGCAAAGGATGATACAAAATACTTGTTTACTTTCGTAATTCATTGTCGGTCCCTGAAACCTCTGAAAGTTTTAAACCTTATTGCTAAGTATAAAAATTCCATTTACATATTTACGATGAACTAATAACATCTAAAGTAACAAAATAATCCTCTAATTCCTTGAAAAATTTTAAAAATTTAAAAAACTGAAAGTGTCTCTTCCATTATTATAGTTTAGTGTGCATATGTATATACATATAATTAGTTTCTATAAGATTACTGAAACATTAAACAACCTCGTGATTGATAATTAATCAAATAAATCTAACAAACGCTGACATAATTTGTGTGATTCTAACACAAAGAGAACAGAAAAGATCATTTATCCATTTAAATTTCATTACTTTATTCGGCATTCGAAATGAGCTCTTAAATGAGATCTCATATACTATTTCTTAAAAGGGGAATCTCCATGTCACACATTAGTTAAGAGTTTTATGTGTGAAAACAAGTAGTTGATAGAATGATCTGCATAAAATGAATTTAAATGAACCCTTTTCGAGAAGATCAATTATCGCTCTTCCATTAGGAATAAAAGCTCCACCCGAGGTTCAGAATTGAAACGTCATTTCGAATTCAACCCCCCCCCCCAAGACCCCCAGAGAGTATGAAAATGTAAAATCGTTAAACGGAAAATGAATTAATTTTCGTGGGAGTATTTTAATGTGATATATAACAAGGGGCTTAGCGTTTTGAAACAAGTTTTATTTGCTTGAAAATAATATTTTCTGGCAATTGTACGAAATTAATTCATTATATTAGTTCACTAATTTAGCAAATGATTGTATTTATTTTAATAAGCTAGTATTAAATATTTACTTTCAGGTACGTATAATGCTGTAGAGGATAATATATTTTTGGGAAACTATTATGAATTTTTGAAAGCGGAATGACTCCATTAGGAACTTAAAAGTCGTTTGTTTGTTTGTTTTTTTTTACGATTTTATTAATCCTTTTGATGTTTTATTAAATTATAGTGTTAAAAACATCATTACAATTCATTGACGTTTGCTAATAATATTTTTAAATTCAATCAAACTCTAACTTTTAAAATACTCGAGCTTATGCCACGTTCCTGCACTGTTAGAAATTTCTCGAAAAAAAAAATGGTTAAATAGCAACTTATTTAAATGTTATTTCATCATATTCAAACAGAACAGTCAAATAACTATAAATAAGAAGATAATTAAACTGTTAACTGTCAGAAAAACCATTTATTTATTGCTTTTACTTAATGCAGTTAAACAACCAAAATTTTATCGCATCAACTAAGCCTACGTTATGAAGCGACTTAGTTCCTTGCAACTGCGCATATAGGGTACCTGCGTACATTAATCTCTGCGCCAAGAGGGTTAATCTGTCAATCTCATGATCGACAGAACCGGGGTTTGAGTCCCGGCATTGACACCACAACAAATGATGAGTTTCAGTGTTCTGCACTCTCCAATGCTCTTTACCTAACGAAAGACCTAGTTCCCATGTCCAGTTAAATTTTGTTCCTACCGTTTTGAAAATATGTTAGTTGTAAATGGTTAAAAAAGCCGTATAGTTTTATATTCATGATTTTATGACCATACTAGTTGTAAACGGTTTCAAAACCGTAAAAGTGAAAAATGTTCTTTACTGAAAAATGTATGGTTAATTGGCTGGACGGACTGCTGCCTGTTATTTTACCATAATTTTATAATGAAGATTCTAACATTGTAATGAACTAATTCAACTTCCATACATAAAGACATGTATAGTCATATTTGATGTTATACTTTATGCAACCAAGTTTAAATCAAGATAAGAAGACACTCTTCATGTGTGACATGATATGTATTTTCATATTTACTTTTAAATCATAAATGCTACTTTTTCTTACTAGCTTGCATATTAACATTCTCACTTTCTACATTTTATTATGCTTTTTTTTAATGGAATAGGTGTCTTTAGGTTACGCCATTTTCCCGCTCTCCGCACTTTTCCCCTCACCATTATCTTGCTATCCTTAAATCTTACTTTTTTACCACGTCAGTCTATTCCTGCTTCTTACTGAAATCTAATACTAGCAGAGAAGAGCTCGGAAGGCTTAAGAATCGTTAAATTAGATTTTATTGTGAAATCTAATGCTGTCGGAAAAAAACAACAAGATTTTTCTTACCCATTGTAGTGGAGGATTGAAAAGTGTGGAGAAGTGGGAAAATCACGTAACCTTGAGACGCCTATTCCATTTATAATGAGTATAGCCCGTGGTCGGAAAAACTAAATTTTCTTTATAGTTAGTTACAACTACTTTATTACAATGTAGTTAACTACAACTACTTTTTTGTAAATATGTTGACTACAAACTACTTTCGAAATGTAGTCTCTACTTCGCCTCATTTAGATGCCAAACTTAACTGGAGAACTTCATTTTCACCAATATTCACAATGATTTTGAATTAAAAATTGGATCTGTTAAATATGAGGAGATATCAAGAATTTTTAATTCATGTTTACATGAAATGGTTTTTTTTCATTCTAAAGCACTTTTTACGAATTTGTTCTTTAAACTTTCAAATTCCTTGCTTTTCTCGATAGTGTTTTATGAAATGCTAGGAAGTTATCAAATATTTGTGATTTAAGAGATCAATGCTTTTTTATGGCCTCCAAGAAATAAAGCACAGTGCAAAAAACAAAAAATGAACCCCCCTGAATAAATTTTGAACTAATCATCGGATCTTCACATTCCGGGACTCAAATTTAATGGTTTTAGGGGTTGACCGCAAATATGCTAATTAGTTAATGCAGGCGACATTTTAAGTTACGAAATCAGACACAAAAACGTACTTTATAGTTCCTGGGAAATCAAATTTTAAAAAAGTCGGATATTTAAACTTTGATTTCTCAGGAACAACTCAACCAATTTCGCACAATTTTTTCCGAACATCAGACGTACATCTTATTAACGCAGCATTCCCTTTTAAAACATTCTCATTGCGTACGTTAGCGGGCTCGCGAAGGATTTGCAGATTCGAAAATTATTTTGCGTTTGAACTTTGCTTTTTTATTTAACTTACGTTAAAAGTAGTTGCCAGAAATCTCTACAAGCTACTGTTTTTTTGTATCGCACTACAAACTACAGAAAAAAGTAGCGATTACAGTAGTTTCCCTACTCGCTGCTTCCGTCTACTGAGTAAAGCAGTGGGAGGCAGTAAGTTAGTACCTCGTAAAAGGAGACAGTCTATGTTACATATTCTTAGTGTGTTAACCGTAGTGTAATTTACACACCTTTAGCTTGTAAAACTCGGAAGAAGGCAGTGTGCTAAAGTAAAACCCACTAACATTAAAACTTAAAAACAAACCCATGTGATGTCATGTCCTTTTATATTCGAAGCCCGAAATGACGTAAATTATACCGTAATCATTTCTATATCTTACATAAAATAAACTTAGGAAATAGCAAACCCGAAATGACGTAAACAATACCGTTATATAACGTAGTAATAAGTTTGGTTTTATTTGCTGGGAAATATTTTCAGGTAAAACAAATTATTGATAGTTCTTTAATATTTTTCGAATTTTTACAGCTAATAATACTTATTTCATTATGAGAGTATAAAATATTGATTTCGAGTGCGGTGCTAAAGATGAATATGTTTTTATTTTTGGAAAATTATAACGCAATTTATAATCGTATTCAGTAGCTATACTTTATTACCCCAAATTTTTTTTTCTGAATTTCAAAACATTAAAAGGAAATACTTTGTATAAGCTTTATTTGATGAGAAATAGCAATTTCTGACATATTGTACATAATCAATTATCATAGTTTTTTATTAATTTTAAAATTGACAATATTTTCAATGTTATGTTACTATAAAAAATCTGCAATTAGTTGTGATTTAAAAATTAACTATGCTTTTATTCTTGGAAAACTTTTAAGATTGTATAATTGGATTTAGAATTTATATTTAATGTATGCACGTAAAAAAAAATTCTAAAATTCAAACTATTAAAACAAAACCCTTTTAATTTGCTGGAATATATGTAACAGATTCTAGCAACTGTATTACTACACTGGTGAGCAAAACTTAAGCAACAAGTGCGTGTTTTGTACAAGAAATCATCCGATTGACATGAAATTTGAATATGATGTACATTATTTTGTATTTAAACGATGGTAAAAGAATAATAGCGCAGAAATGAATATAAAGCTTAAAGTAGGGTATGGAACAAAAAAAGGCTTTATTTGACATATAGTGGCGTTACACATGATTGCCTGAAGAAGCGTAAGTACAACTGGTAGATGTTCCCTAGTATGGGATATGCCCTTCCCCTTACTGTAATTGTTGCTTGGCATCTTCTCTCCATGCTAAGCACCAGGAGTTCTTGGAGTGAACGTCTCCATTCCTCCTTTAACGCATCTTTCAGCTGATGGGTGTTACCAGGAGGATACTGTCGTGTCGCAAGACGTCTCCCTAATGCATCCCACACATGCTCTATGGGATTTAGATCCGGAGAGTAAGCTGGCCAATCCATTCGTGTGATATCTTCACTTTCCAGTAGCTCTTGAACATTAGCAGTACGGCGTGGCCGGACATAAAAATGAAGTCTGGTCCAATGGCCCCTCGGAACAGACGCACATGGTGTAGGATTACCTAATTGCAGTAGCGGTCTCCAGTTACAGAACCTCGGTCGAAGATCTGAAGATCAGTCCGCCCGTTCAACATAATGCCACCCCAGACGACAACTCCAGGACCACCATAACGATCTCTTTCCGCGATGTTATTGGGATGAAAACGAGCTCCAATCTCTCTCCAGATAAACTGACGTTGATAATCGCTTATAGCACTAAAACGACTCTATCTGTGAAGAGGACGCGACTTCATTGATGAGGTGTCCAGGTTTCGTGTTCTCTGCACCACTCTAAACGGTGCAGCCGATGGCTAACTTTTAAAAGCATGTAGCGTTCAGGACGTCTAGCAATTAAGCCACCTTTGTGGAGGCGTCTGGCCACTGTAAGTCTTGATACTTGTCGTCCTGTGGCTGTGCACAGTTGCTGAGATATGGCGCTCGCTGACT
This sequence comes from Parasteatoda tepidariorum, assembly GCF_982258835.1. Lineage (NCBI taxonomy): Eukaryota > Metazoa > Arthropoda > Arachnida > Araneae > Theridiidae > Parasteatoda > Parasteatoda tepidariorum. The sequence goes on from NC_141755.1 coordinate 41,766,964, forward strand.
GAAAACTGTTTCTTTTCGCCTGGAGGACAATGTAACGGTCATCTCTTGGTGTTGTTTTCCTTGGACGGCCACCACCAACCTTCCGAACATCTGTATCAGTAGTTTTAAAAGCATTCCAAGCACGAGAAACAACACTTTTGTTGATCCCGAACTCTTCGGCGACACTGCTCACACCACGCCCCTCCTCAAGCTTCCCAATCATTCTTCCTCGAGTAAAGTTGTCTAAATGATTTTTTGAAGACATTTTTCACAAAACAAATCACTTGCATTTGCAGCGAATGTCTTTAACTACGGTGCTCTTCATCCTTTTATCACAGCTTTGAATTGCGCACGCTGACCCACAAGGCTTACGTACACTTACATCACCTACGACGTTTTATTTCTAAAATTTGCATACAAATAATCTTTCTACTCAATTACGTGCATATTATACTGCAATTTCATGGCTATCTTATACTTTGTTGGGGAGCTGTGGCCGAAAAACCACTTGTTGCTTAAGTTTTGCAAAGTGTACTTTTACAATTGATTATATTTGGATTGCTATGCTATTAGAAACAATTCGCTATCAGGTATGATGCTAAAGATATAATTATATATTTATTTTTTGAAAAGTATAATCACTAACATTTCATAATCACATTCTCTGGCTACATTTTATGTTCCAAAGTAAAGAAAAATCTAAATTTCAAATCATTAATAAATAAATGTATACAATAAAATGTAGTTCACTTGAAAGAGTTTTATGACATATATTTTTATTTATTCTAATTTGATGAACAAGAATGTTTTGTTTTCATGCATTTAAAAATTTAAAATATACACTTATACACCGGTTATTACGCTAAATTAAAAATTTAGTTACTGGATAAGGTTAAGGCGCCAGTTGTAGATCGGTCTACGGCTAAACTTATGTTTTACCAGAAGGGAATAACTGAATAATTTTCAATTTTGCATTTGTTTCATAATTAAGGTCTCATGTTATGTTATGCTGCTGTGTTGTATTATGTTATGTTTTGCTATATAATGTCGATAAACATATTTACTTCATTTTTATTGTTATGTTTGATTTACAATTAAACTCCAGCTTTCAGTTATTCGCTAAGGCTAGAGTTTTTGCTAGTAAGGAAAACATGGGAGGTTTGACTTGTTTTTTAGGAAACTATTTTTCGATTTTTTTACCATGAAAAATTTTAAATTTAAATCATTCTCCAACTTTCAATATTTATTATAAGTGTACATTATCCTTATTATTATCTACCTAAATTATAAACTGCTCTTTTATTTTTCTAAGAATGTGAAAACTTAATCAAATCTAACACTTTGATGGTAATTTCACCCATTACCATTAAGTTTGGCGAACCGAAAGGAGTAAATAGAATGATTAACATGTATACAGCGATAACTAAATGTCTCAAAAAATATTATCGTTATTAATCGTGTCTGAAGAAGTTAAAAAAAATAATTATATATTCATAAAAAATAGTAATCTTAATAAATTAAGTTAAATGTATTTTATTAATTCAATTAACTGAACTGTCTGTAGACGATTGTGTATTTAATCTTTTAGTTAGAGATTTTTTTCCAATCTTTTACGTTTGTTGTATCACCTTTATTTTGTTTTAATATTATCTTAGTCCTCTTAATACTTTGCTAAGGTTTCATTTTTTTTATCTTATGCCGTTCCACTTTACGAATTTCTTTCGGTGAGTGTTCAGTGTCCTTGATGTGTGATATATCAAGGTCCTTGATTTGGTACAGTGCATCAAACCCCTCTTTAGCAACCATTTTGTAGACACATTTAAAAATCACTAAAAAGGGCCATGGTGGCTCAAGAGATGGAGCACTTTTCTCTTAATAAGATGACCTAGGTTTGAATCCCAGCGAGGGAATCGGCTATGCTAATAATTGGTGAAATCGTGTTGTTTGATGAAACCACGATTATAAATAAATATCGAAATAAAACCTTTTTCGTAAACTCTTATAATTTGATGAGTCATCAATTGATAGCACATTATGTAGGAGAGAGGGCACGATCCTAAGTGGTAACAGATTATTTGAGAAATAAAGCCTAACAATACGTAATGCTGACCACATCTCTAAAATCAAACCGTTAGCCACGAAAATGTAAAGCCTTAACCTCGCAGCGGGCTGTTGTAGAAATACTTCAATTTTTTATAATTTGTTAAAGAAGATATGGTTTAAATTTGAGACTTCTATTTTAGTCTGCACGTGTTTTCTTAGAATTACTGTTAATTACGCTAATCATCCTAAATGATCGAAATGAAACTTTTTTAGTTTCTTTATTTATCTTATAAAGAACAAACGCTTCAAGTTTTAGTTTTCTATTTTCTTGAGAAACGGTAGAATTGATGATGAGTGAGTAAGGCCATTGTATATAGACGGATTCTGCTTAACACCATACTGTAATCTATGCTTATCTTTTCAAAATGTTTTAGCTGTTTTATTTTATAACCGTCGTTGAACAGCCGACCCAATTTTGGGTTTATGAGTGTTAATGTACAACTAATGTTCGACTCCGTAGCTTTGTAATTTTGAACCCAATCCAGAAGACAAAGAAACTCCTGGATCAATTATTGGCAGAAATTTTGCTTTCGTGGAGGCCTTTTAGATGGAACTTACCCGCATGTGCGTTACATGGAGAGGAAAACCACGAAAACCTTCCACGGTTAGCCTGATGGTAAGGGAACTCTAACCCATGATCCGTCTATCACTGAGGATATCTTACGTCAGCACTGTGGTCGGTGCGACCGGGGTGTGGAACCCGCCATCGCTTAGAGTCGAATCCAGTTCATCTCATTGGAAGATGCACGCTCTATCCCCTGACTCATACTGGCTCAAAATGCTAAATTAGGAAAAATAAACCTTCCACACTTCCCCTATTTTACAGTACATGAACTAATAACTATGTAAATACTGCGATAAAAAATTTCATTCGCTTCAGAAATATGCAAATTGGAAATAACAGTCAACCACTCGAAAATACCACCCATTTTCAAGACTTTCCCAAAGTAAATAAGAACAAAAAAAAATCCCTTTGTTTCTTCTCCTTCAAGTCTAGCAAGTCTTGAAAATGGATGCCCACTTTTAAGAACTTGAAACAAGTCGATCGTTATATTTAATTTGTATATTTTTGAATTCACTGAACTTTTTTTAGGGTATATATTACGAATAAAGTTTCTTGATATTATTTATTTTACGATATAAGTTTGCACTTAAATATAGTACTGTTAGATGAAGAGAGAATATATATATATCAAATGAACATCAATTGCTAGCAAACAAGATACGGGTTTACAGGTCTGGAAAAAACTGTTAAATAACAATCGCCTTCCCTTCCTTTCACATTTAACTAATTATTATTATTATTATTTTCAATCCGGCACCATTCGTCAGAGCTTGCTGTCTTGCTTGGTGCTACAACAGTTTTCAGAACTATATGCAACATTCATCGTCACAGTCATTCTTATAAATACATCCTCATAATGTAGGAGTAATGCCGGGTAGGCCTGTTGTAGCTAAACTGTATAACCTAGAAACTGTCAGATTTAATCAAGATATTCATTGTTTAGTTGTGTAGAAGACCTTATTCCTGAAAAATCATTGATATACTACATTTTTTAAAAATAATTTTTTTTCTGGAAAAAGTAAAATCACCCGGTCTTACCCCACTATTGAAGTTAAAGCGGGTACACATATTAACTCTATGGGAAACTTTTGTATTACTAGAATTTCGGGGAAAAAATAGCAAAGATTGTTATTTTATAAATCAATTTAAGAAACATATGCCTGTAATTTACATGTAGTGTAGTCAAGGCTATACTCAAGAAGGGGACAAACAGGGATTTTTCTGGGGGCCGGAATTGCTATGGGCCCGACCAAAATTTCTTACCAAAAATATAGTGATTATTAATTAGGTTCTTTTTTTCTAAAAAAAGGAGAAAAGAAAATTGAAGCGAATTTTTTTTATATTTATAAAAGCACAAAGAGTCTACAAAAATGTAAAAAAATTGAAATAAGGTTTTTTGGGCATTAAATAAGGGGCCCGCTATAACTTTTGTCTCGGGTACCGTTAAGGCTTTGTATAGTTGTCTTGGATATAGTTCTTCTTCCTCAGCTGCACTGCAGCTTTCGCGAGCCCAGCATAGACATGCATCATGAAGGTATTCGGTCTTACCCCGCGAACGAAACAGAACAGTGCTACGATTGGACGAAATCCTCATTGTTTATTTTATCTAGAATCATATCATAGAATCTTTAGAAAATGTATAATAAGCTGGACTAAAAATATTTTTTTAACCATCTGGAGATTAGTATAAGAAAGCGTTATGCGATTCAAATAGCTGTAAAATTCTTTCTTAATGTAATTTTGACTTACGTTAGTGAGTTAAATCAGAAAAGGTTCCCTTTTTTTACACTAATTTTTATTTGTTTTAATAATTGTTGAAAGTTCTTTAATAAAACAGATAGTAGCACTATTAATTTTTGGTTGCTAACTTTAGCATTTTAATTTTTAAAAAAAAATTTTTTTTTTGCATGAGATATTTTTTTACATGAGATATTTATAGTTTGGTACTAGAGTGAATTTCTGTATTAAACACTAGATTTGCAGAAAATGGGCCCATTTTTATTTCTTTGCTATATTGAGTCGTTATCACCACCTATAATATAGAATTTAGAAAACTTGGAAAACGCAAGACAATCGAAACCAACACTGAAAAAAAAAACACGGTTAAAACTACCAAAATATGGTAAAATTTACTGTGTTTCTGGCTTTTGTGGGAACACCACAAAACTCAGTAATTTGTACCGAAGCACTTTAATTATAAATTTGGTGAAATTAGCAATGGAATATAGTTTTGTAATATTTTATAAAAATTTGTAAAAGTGGCAATAATTTGGTAATTTTACCATGAAACCTTAGAGTATGGCATAAAGACTATTTATTCGGTTAAATTTACTATTCATTTTTATTTTACTAAATGTGTGGTAATAAGAACCATAACTTTGGAAACCAACTTTCCGGATAACCATTACCATAAGAATGGATAAATAACCAAATGAACGGTTTGCATACCATGCATTTTGATTTTTAGTACCTGAATTATGTTTTTTTTGACAGGAAATGTTATTACCATACAGTACAGTAATTTCACTAGATTTTTTTTTCTCCGTGCAGTTTAGTTATCAAACGAAAAAGAAAAAAAAAGAAGAAAAAAAAAAGCCCGCACTTCGTTTGAAATCAGCTTTCCATATTCATCCGACAATTAAACTGGTTTTCATTTATTTAATCCCATTTTCTATTTGATTTCTCACAAAAAAAGTCAGATTTTATTAAAAATTAAATAACGAGCTGAATTCGCGACTCCGAAAGTGTAGCTTTTTATGTTTCATTTTTGTTAATGATTCTAAAAATACACATTATATGGGATAGTTATTGAACATGTGCATTTGAATACAAGTTATTCGTGGATGCCGTCATATTATTCAAAAAGCAATTTTATTCTTGCTCGGAAAAGTTTAGAGAAGTTATTACGGTAATTTTCAAATGTGTTTTCATTTTTATTTTAACCTTACATCTATGCCTCCAATATATAACAAAGTTGTTCCCAGTATGAATAAAAAAAAGAAGAAGAAAAAAAGCACCTGGATCACATCCCCATCTTGCAAATTGGATCTTTTTAACTTTGGTGTGCACACTAAAACGAAAATCGTTTATCAAAGATGAAACGAATAGACATTGATATATATACATAAATAAAGCCCTGGAACATTTATAATAAAGGGCGCTTGAAAGCAATGGATGCATTGGTAAATCGTGATTCAATCATTATACAACTGAGTTCTGTGAATGTGAAGGGAGGGTAAAAAAAAATCATTTCGTTTTTTTTATTCATTTTTGTCTCTCATCCAATACATAATTGTTGGCTTTGAAAAGGAGATCTCCACCAACCTATTTGCTGACCTTTACGAACGATGAAGGATAGAACAAAAAGGAAAAAATATTGTTGGCCACCATCTAAAACGTGATTGGTCCAATTGATGAAAATCGTGATTCTAGAGAATTTCTGAGGGTCGTTGGTCTGCGTATTCCTTTCTTTTATTTCTTCTAAATGGAGAGGGTGGGGGGAATATTCGGCATCTCTTTCTTCATCAACTTAGGGGCTGACCGACTTGTCTTTGTGAGCTTTGCTCGGATTGGTAATATGAAAAGTCATTTGGTGGATGGGGGGGCAAACAAATCACAGTTGCAAGGATGGATTGCCCAATCGGCAAGCATCCGGCTCACATATCACGTGATGTCCGTTTAGAATGAAAGGGATCTCAAAGGGAACAACAGAAGTTATCAGTTTTTGATCAGAAGTTCTTTTCTTTTGTCATATGAAAAAGATGGAAACATCGAAGGGCATGATTCTGGCTTTGTAATTAGTAATTTCTCACGTTTTAGGAGTATTTATCACATTGCAGCTGCTTCATGAATAGGAACTGGAAGATATAGGAAGGAGCAATATTTTTTGTTCAATATTGATGGGTGTTTTTTTTTTAGTGTCTTTGATACGAATACACCTAGCTGACTGGCTCAGAAACACACATTAAAATATATATACATATATAGGTCTGTACCATCCAGTATGGGAAAAAGTAAAAGCAACTTAAAAATGAGAATTCTAAAAATGTTTTTTTAAAAAAAATGTCTTGATATCAGAGGATTCGATGTTTTGTATAAGCGTGTGATATAAAATTCATAAAAACTTTAAATACTTTTTAACCCAAAATAACGTAATTTAGTCAGGGGATAGAGCGTTCGCCTTCCAATGAGGTGACCCGGGTTCGATACAGATTCCGCAACCGGCTGGCATCAACACAGTGCTGACGTAAAATATCCTCAGTGGTAACAGATCATAGTCCCCTTGCCATCAGGCTAATTGTGGAAGGTTTTCGGTTGTTTTCCTTACCATGCAACGCAAATGCCAATTAGTTCCATCAAATATTCCTTCACGAAGGCAAATTTCTCCCAATACTTGATTCCTTATCTTCTGGATTGGGTTCAAAATTGCAAGGTTACGGAGTTGAACATTAGTAGTCGAAAAACCCCAAAATCGAGTCGGCTGTTCAACGACGGTTTTAAATATAAATATTCTTTGCAACAATATATATTTTATATTATACTAGCTGAATATATCCGTTATTCGTAATGAGTGAAAAAAAGAAACCAACCAATATATCAGCGCTGAAAAACCCTACGAAATTCATAACAAAACTGCAAGACATGTAACAATACAGTAAATAAATAAAAAATAGTTCCATTGTTTTAAATTTATTGCAAAATTTTGTCCTTCCCGGTGACTTTACGTTAATAAATAAAAGAAAACAGGTTTTTAGTAGTAGTATAGTTTATCCCATCATCAAAAAAAAAAATAATACCGTCATTCGGGGCTACTTTGAGCAGGATTTCGCAGTTTTTGAACTTTGACATGTAAAAAGCTATGTTAATTCAAATTTTAGTAAAATTTATCGATATTATATTCATAACTGGACTCAGACGAGTGAATTTGATTAATATTGGCATTATTTGTATGTAATATTTACGAATAATAAGTCAAAACATACCTTGCACAAAGTAGCCCCCAAATGGGGCTACTTTGTGCAGCGATAGGAATTCAGTTTAATAATCATGTTTTTAGTAAAATATTGATATAAAATTGCTAAAAAAGTTAATTGTTGACATTTTTAAAGACAAAAACATAAAGATATGTAAAGATATTAGTTTGAAAATAATTTTCAGCGTTAAAAAACCATTTTTTTTTGAAGAATTTTTTCTTAAAAAGAATGTTTATTTCAAAACATTTGAGTTTAAACAAAAGGAAACCATATACATTTTTAAACATTGAAATGGATGAAATTTTAAAAATAATAATTATTCCATATTCATTAACATTTATAATATTGTTAAATTTGAACATAACATCCTTGAATGAACATGACAGAACTTGCTCTTCAGTTTCTGTCAAAATCACCTGATGTCCTATAAAATATATTTTTATGTGTTAAATCGTTTGATTAATTCATTAGAAAAATCTTTGTAGAAGAAAAATAATAGTTTACCAGGAAGTTTCACGTGTTTCTTGTGAATTTTATTAGAGATAGTATTTCTGTGGATTTTGTTCTTCCGAGAAGCTTCTGCAATCGACATACCACCAGTAACTGCTTGCAAACATTGTTGCAGCCTTTCTAAAGTGTAATCACGGTAGTTTCTCGTTCCAGGTATTTTTTTATAACGTCTGACCAATTTTCTGTCGGAAAAAAAAACGAATGAAACTTTGCACAAAGTAGCCCCAAAGTGCATTTTTTTTAATTTTCCGTTTATTTGTTATTAATTTTCAAATTTTTTTAATGCTAATATGATATAATTGTTTATTAATATATAAATAAAAAATTTTGCACTTACGACAATTGTTTTATCAACGTCTTTGCATTTCACAGCTAAAGTTTCCACGCACACTTTTCGACATCCGACGTTCTCGGAAAGTTGTTGATTTTGGATAACCGAAACACACTCTGAGATTGTTTTAAAATTCGAAAAAATTTTGTAGTAATAGAAGAGACTTCTATCTTCAAATTTCACACATTTTTAACGTGAAATAAACATAATACTGAATAGCAGCACTTTAAAATGCCAAATTCGAATTTGCACAAAGTAGCCCCCGCTGCACAAAGTAGTCCCGAATGACGGTAATAATTAATTATATTCTGAATCACTTGGCATGATGCTGTTGCTCGTAATTAACTCATGATTCTCAAAATTTACCACAATCACTCGATTTTCTCCGGATTTTTCCCTTTGTATAGAAGAAACCTTTTCTCATAGTTTTAAAGCTTCCCAGTATTGATGCGATATCATAAATGCGTACATTTCGTACCTCATCTAATCGCTTTGATTACCATAAAACCAGCAGTGCTTTTAATCGAATCAACAGTGCTTTTAATTAAGCATCATTGGCGTCAGTGGTCGGAAGTAGCCAGCTACATGTAGCGAAACTATTGTAGTCGCTACTATTTTTCGTAGTTTGTAGTGTAATGTGCTAGATTTTAAGAAAAATAGTGTAGTGTGATGCAAAAAAAAAAAAAAAAAAAAAAAAAAAAATAGTTTGAAGCGATTCTTGACAACTACTTTTTACGTTTGTTAAAAGGAACAATTTTCAAATTCAGCTAGGTTTTCGAATCAAATAATAACAAATCTTTGCTGGTCCGTCAGTGGACGATATGAAAATGCCCCTACAGCTGAGGGTTAATAAGAAATTTGCATTTAGAATTACTCCTTACGCAACTAGCCATTGCGAATAATAGGTAATTTATATATTTCGCCCCACCTTCAAATAAGAATGTATACTCTCATGAAACATTGACGTTAATTCAATAACGTCAATGTTTCTTTATGCTCTTACGAAGAAAATTTATTTTCTTTGTACTTTGTTTCGTTGAGAAAATAAAAGAGCATTGAACACTTAACAAAATATAGAAGATTTGATACTTTCCTGGTGTTTCATAAATTGAATATTCACTGTTCGAGAAAGACATAAGAAGATGAAGATTAAAAGAACTAATTCGTAAAAAATGGTTGAACAAACTGACTCATGCAAACGTGAATAAATATTATAAATATTTCTTGATAATTGATCACGTTTCAATAAGCCAATTTTTTATTTCGAACAATTTTTTATTTCGGGTGTAAACTAAGTTCTAGCCAAGTTCGTGTTCTAAAAGTTGTTGAAATAGTGACTACATCTCTAAAGTAGTTTGTTGTTGCTGCATTTAAAAAAATTAGTTGTAGTTGTATTTAACTACATTTGTAATAAAGTAGTTGTCGTTAACTATAAAAACAATATAGTTTTTCCAACCACTGATTGGTGTCAAATATAATTCAGCCCAATTCATTGCAGGTAAATTTTTGCTTACAATGAGTGATTAATACGTTAATTAAAATTTTTTTTGAGCAAGTGATTTTATAAATGACAAGTTTTGGAAAGTTGTTTTCCAGTACGGCAGTAGTAATTTATAAGCTATAAAAAAATTAAAACCAAATTTTGACCTTTTTTTTCTCATAGAAATTCTGAATGTATTTGAAGACACAGAACATCGCCTTATATTTCAAACCAAGAGTGGAAGATATATGAAAAAGTATCTGAGCAAATTTAAAATTTTTTTTCCATAAATCATTATTTCCTTTTCATTTTTCTCAATTTCTGTAGATAATAATATTTGCAGAAATTGTTCTAAGTTAGGCACACGTTTAGTTTGCCAGTTTGCATAAGCATTTAAAAAGAAAATTATTATTTAGTTTTTTTCCTATAAAGGATCATAGCATTAATAATTAAGGCATTAACAAAACTAATGCAGTCTAACAAAGCGAGATACAATTTTAAACGTAATTGCCTGCATGGCTCAAGGAACTTCATTTAGTAATCTCATTGAAATCAGGTTACATCCTCATCTAACAATTGGCGAAAAATATTCTCTATATTCCCCAAGGTAATTAGCTTTTACCTTGCGAAAGATCGTTTTTCAGGTATTAAAAATAAGTAACAAGCGCTATTCCAGAAACACTTTTTAATTCTTCTCCAATTCTTTTGTACGAAAACACCCCCTCAGTAGAAGAAAAGAATATTCGAACAACAGAGAAGAATTTTCTTTGAAATCGCTTTTCTATTGGTTTTCTATGTACATATCGGTGTTCAATTAGAAGGGAAGGTGGCAGGAGGCGGACTTTTATTTATAGAAAGGCAAGATAGAGATCTGGAAATTAATTCCAGGAGAAATAAGATGAATTCCAGGAAAAAGGCAAATACAGACGCACGTGGCGTGCGCTTCAAAACTTTAAAAATTTTTGTAAGAAAACAACGGGGCTTAGCGCTAATAAATAATTGCATCCCTTTAAAACCGGATGTATAAATCATTTCTTGGATAGCGATAATGAAGCATTTTAGCTGCAGATAAGGAATTTTCGTCTTCCACTAATTGAAGCGTAAATCATGAAGGCATCGCCGGCATGGTTCCCGGACAAAAATTGGGAAAGGCGCTGCTCCGAAAAGAGTAATTTAAAGTAATTTTTCTTTTTTAAACCTTTTCCTCTGGCTCTGGTACTAATTTATTTTTCTCCCTTTTGTATTACAACCTCTCTCCTTTTGAAATATTGCAAAATGTTTGTTTTTTTCTTCTTTATTATTGTTATTCCACCAGATACATACAACATCCCCTTTTATTAATAATTTTTCCTCTTTGTTTTGTATTGCTAATATTAATAAGTCCATTGAAGCGAAAAGCGCATATATTATAGAATTGGGAATTCTCTGGAAAGCGGTTGTTGGAATCATCACCTGAAGCCATTTCCATTTTAGTTGAATCTTTCGTCTTGAGAACTCTTAAAAGCGTTTAAGAATCTTAATTACCAACTCAAATGAAATCCGTAAGAGAAAACAAGGTAGGGCTGTTGGAGGTAGGGAGGGAACACTGTCGAAGCGATAATTGGTCCAAGTGCAAAGTCGAGCTGTTGCCGTTTTCTGAATTGAAACTTTTCTCTTCAATTCATAATCTTTTAATTACTTCTTCTTCGTTTATGAATTGCATTTAAATGGCGGTTCCAGTTAGTGAGAAAGTTATTCGGGGAGCTTAACTCTTTTATTGTAATATAAATGTCGATTAGTCGGTTGATAGGCGATTTCTAATTGATTTTTAGGGTTGAAAAGAACGCTCGAGGCTACTGGAATTTCGTAAGTGCAAAAGATTTAGATTGGATCACTGGGTTTGGAAATTTTGAAAGAATCTATAAAAAAGCTAACTGCAATTCATAAATGCAAATGAACTTTTGTACTCAGATTTGGTTTAGTATGGGCTTTTAGATTAATTATCTTCATTAACAAAGTAATTTATTTATTTTCGCATAGTGTGGTACTTGAAACATGAATTCGTAATTACTTAAAAATATTAATATAGATTTTAAATATTTCTTAAATATGATTCTAGGGAAGGGAAAGGAGATGAAAACTTGTGGATGAAAAAGAAATCGGCTTTGTCGAAGTGTTAATTAGTGGAAGAACCAATAAGAGCTGTAAAGAGAATTTAATAGTTTTAGAAAAATCGCAATTGTTAAGAAAATTTAATTCACTGACTAATATATCATTAGCACACTCTTTCTAAGGCAGAGAGAGATTCCCAAACTGGGTTCCAAGGATCTCTGGGGGTTTTTCTGGGGACTTCCAGGGGTCACGCGAAATTGTTTGAAATTCTAGTTTTTATTTTGTTTGCTAGCACTTTTGCTAGAATACTAATAAGACTAAGAATATAAAACCAGAAAAGAATTCTAAACAAAGTTACGAATCAAAAGGAAGCTTTCAGAAACTGAAAAATTTCGTCCCTTTCAGAATTAACTGATAAAGTAAGCGTGCTTCCTTCTGAACTTTAACACAAATAAGAATTTGTTTCAATTTCAGTCGACCATTTTCATGGTTTTGTAAAAGGTGATAGTTTTATATATATATTATATTTTAATATAATATTTTTTTAAATTTTTAAAACATTTAAAGAAAATGCTTGAATATCCTTAATAATTTCTAAAAGTAAATTGAATATTTTGTTCATTGAATGCCTTTAAGGATTTTTAAAACTAAATTCAATATTTTGTTGTCTGAATATTCTTAAAGATTTTCAAAAATAAATTCATATTTTTTTTTATAGAATATCCTTAAGAATTTTTAAAAGTAAATTGAATACTTTGTTGATTGAATGTCCTTAAGGATTTTTAAAACTAAATTCAATATTTTTTTGACTAAATATCCTTAAAGATTTTCCAAAGTAAATTCAATATTTTGTTGATAGAACATCCTTAAGAATTTTGAAAAGTAAATTGCATATTTCGTTAAGTTTATCCACAGAAATATGATCTATTGTCCTATTCATAAGGCTTATTATAGTTATTACAAGAGTTTTTTCTTAGAGGCCTGTAATTTGAGAAGGAATTTGAAAATAAAAAATCAATAATCTTTCCGTTTTTAAAAAACACAAAGTAGAAAAATACAATCCGTAAACTAGAAAAATACATTCGATATGAAACATTCGAAATTTCAGAAATATTCAAAATAAATCGAAGTTGTTAATTAATACGTTGGGAATATCATTCATGTTTAAAAATATTAAAATGCAAAAAAAAAAAAAAAAAAAATCATTAATCTTGAAGGAAAAGAAAAGTTTTCACACTCGCTAAAATCTACAAGTCTTCATTAACGCAATTTCATTTAATTCACAAAATTTACTTTTCATATGTTATTTCTGTTAACGTTTAAAAAATTATCAATAATCTGTTTTACTATTTTCTTTGACTATTTAACTGTGAATTTACGAATATTAGCTTATGGCATCAGATTTTCTCTATGACTGGCGGACGAAATAAATAAAACAACCAATCAATAAATATATCATAAAAATGTCTTGAAAACGGTTAATGGTAAACATTTTATAAACTTTAGTTTCATACCGCATTTTTTTGCTTCCTTAAGTTTCATTTTTAAGTTATGAAGCAAGTCCTTTAGAATATTCAACACTTTTAATCAAGGAGTTAAAAAGAGCTGAACGACAAATAAAAGTGAATTTTAAATGGGATACGGAAAAAAGTTACGTTTTTGGACCGAAAAAAAAATTGCAACCACAGATGGCGTTGAACAGCTGGTCTCTTATTTCTTTCGCGACAGTATCACTAAGAATTTGTCCAAAAACATTTTTTTTGAACTTTTCTTTATCTCGTTTCCTATTAGCCCTCGAGTTATGGAAGTTGTAAATACAGTTTTTTTTTAGTTTTATTTGTTTTCAACTTACCTTTTACATCGGATCCCCCAACTCACTGAAGTAATTAAGTACACAATTATGCAAATTAAATAACAATTAGTATAACTGCGTTCCTGCCAGCACAGAATTTTTACCCGAATCTTTTCAACTGAAGAAAAATTCCATTGCACACAGTTTAAAGTAAAATTGCCTTCATTATTTTAGATTAATTAATTAATTAATTATGCTTTGGAAATATTGCCGCACTGTTTTTGTTGCGTGCGTGTCTGTTGTTTTATTTTGATATATAATTTTTTTTAAACTTTCCTCTTGAATATTTTTCTTAATGCTTTTGAGTGGGGGAAGAGAAGAAAAATCTTCAATAAATTAATTTCTAACAAAGCTGCGAATTAGATAATTTTTTTCAAATTGAGTTTTTTGTTTTTTTTTGTTCTTTCCCCTTCTAATTCCTCTTTTACTTTTTGCCAAGCCGGAGTTTTTAAATTGATTGTTTTTCAAGAGTCCCTTACTTATGAATTTGGCAGGTGTTTTTGCGTCGTTAAAAAATGAGCGGGGTACTTTTTTTTTCCATCCCCCCTCGTTCACTGTTAGAAATGAATTTAAAATAGGCGGTAAAAACCTGTTGTTCTCGAATATTAATTACCATTTTAATGTTTCTATTAAGTACTTTGACTAATTTTTTTGTATGCACAAGTGAATATTAATTCACTTCTCTGATTTAAAACCCCTACTTTGATGCTAAAAAATCTATATAGATCGTATATTTGTAAACAGGGGAAAACAGTAATTAAAATGGCTTCGATTTTTTAATAATAGAGCGATTAACCGAGCTTTGTTTCCTTTAAATATTGATTCTGTTAGCATTTAAGTTTTAAGCATGAGTTAATGTTCATTTATGCAGGGTGTAAAAAAAGTTTTGAAATGGTCAAATATCTCGAGAAAGATACATCGAATTGAAAAAGTAAAAATAGACGCAAGGAATATTTTTAAAAGCTATCTAATGGTACCAAACTCAATTTTCCACCCCAACCCCTGGGGGGGGCAGTATTGAAATCGTAAATATGGACCCAAATTTTTTATTGCAGATTCGAATTCTCCAGATTAAAAAAACTCTATTTGACCTACAGGATTATGCATTTTGCTTTACAGACGGCGCTGCGGACGATAAAAATTAAATATGGTTCAAACCGTTTTAAAAGGCGAATCCCAAACCCTATCAGATTTAGAACCTAAAAATAGACTCGCTTCAATTTCTTTCAACTAATTTTTTTTATAAATTTTTCTCAGAAAAATAATGAAACATTTTTATTTACTTATTTATTATTGTGTTTTTTGATGCATTGGATATCGAGAAAACACTATTTAAAACAATTTTTACCCTATTTAATTCTTCTCGTTAACAGCTCTAGCTGTAGCAAAATGCATAAACTAAAGGTCAAATAGGGTTGCTTTTTTCTGGGAATCCAAATATGCAGTAAAAAAAATAAAGATTCATGTTTAAGATTTCGAAGTTGATTTAGTCTCATGGCAAAAATTTGCTACATGAAAGATACAGTAGAATTCCCCTATGTGGTTTTACCTGTGCTAAAATTTTGCCATGAACGTATGGTAAAAATTTGCCTCACGCATTTGTTGCCATTTGTTCATGGCAAAAATGTATGATAAAATTTTACCATATACAAAACTCCTTAGTTACATTATTATAGTATTTTTTATCGCTAACTTATGGCAAGTTTTCCTTGAAAAAATTCTTGAGACATTTGATTGTATTCAAACTTCTTTTACTCCCAGTATATCAATAGTGATACCCGTGCCGTGGCTGAATGGTAGAACTTCACGTTCCAGAGCCATAGGATTGAGGATCGCTAGTTGACTCAGTCTTACATCTTTTTAGCGGATCGATGAAATTAATACCAGGCATGAGCGGAGACCGTGTTCGGCTGACCACCAAACGGAAACATTTGTTTCTGCCCCCCCAGAAGCCCATGGTTTGGAAAATTGGAATGGGCACAGTAGGCCTTGGCCCTCCATGAAGTGTCAGCCACTGAGTCTTGTATTTAAATTGTACTAAAAAAAAAAGCTAAATAATGATATGCAAGCATTTAAAAATGCTTGAATTAGATTTTGTTGTGGCTTATTCGTGCGCCACCAAATATGTAGTTTTTAATATTTGAAAATAAGGAAGTCAAATTTTTTTCGGTATTTATTTGTTTATTATTTTAAATTCCATAAATTTAAAACAATAAATTCTTACTTTCCCTTTGCCATTTTTACTTCAAAATAGAGGTCACACCGTAGAAAGTTTTTTTAGAAAATTTAAATGTTTCGTTCGTATTCGCGAAAAGTCTCCTGAAAGTATAAAATAAAACTCATAGAAATGACAAAGAAGCACCACATTTTACTCATATTCTGACAAATTTAATAAATTGATATTTTCATAAATGTGTAATAAGCATTTGAAAACTTTAGAAGCAGCTGTTTATTCAAAACAATGTTTTTCTTAATCTCTGACTTAGTTAATTCTTCATTTTTCATCGAATATATCAAAAACCTTCAAGTAATAAGTTTCAATTATATGTCGTATATTTGAACATATTTTTTTTTATAAATAAACGTTGAAATCGTGATTTTTAATGACATTTTATTCCGTCAATTTGATAGGGAACTTTTTTTTCTTAAAAATATACCATTCCTTTAATACTAAACAACCTATTCTTTTATATAATCTGTTAAAATCTGAAGTAAATCGTGTAAAAACTGTTGAAGTTATTATCAAGTCGACCAGTTTTATACTTTTTAATGAATGATATTTAAAGTGTGTTACTTCTCTGTTTTGTTTTAAAGTTAAAAGGAAAAATTCAAACAAATTAATAGGGTAGTGCAAATTCTTTTCAACTATTTTGTTGTAAACGAACTTAAAAATTTTTTAAATTATAATTCAGGAACTTTTACGCTTCTTTTTAAATTGTAATCGAATTCTACAGTTGACAGTTAAGTACTTAATAAAAATCTTACTGAATCGAAAGTAAAATTTAGGATATTTAACTTATATTTTAACTTATAGAGTGTATCAACTATGAAACTCACATAAGCAAAAACAATTTAAAAAAATTTAGATCACGTAAATGACCATTAACTTTCGAAAAGGAAATCAAACTCACTAAATAGGTTTAACCAAACAATTAAGGCAACTTCACATTTTAAATAAAAAGCAATATTTTCTTTTATTAAGATAACTTTTTATTAAAAATAAAACTAATTGAAACTGTTTATTTTAAACGTTTTTCAGTAAAGTATTTATATTATCACAGTTACACCTCCCCACTTTGTAAAAGCAAACAATTAAAACTAGTTTCATTAATTCTTACTAGACATATTCAATCTGAACAAGTTTTAAAATAAAATATTACTTACTTAAGAAACATTCATCGTAAAAATAGTATCCCGGGGGAAAACTTTTTCATCAGTTAAAGAAAAGAACAGGAATTGCAAAGGCATTATATGGAAAATTGCAAAAAATAAAAAAATTACAATTTTTATTCGTTTTTGCAAACTTGAAAATAATCTAGTAATACTTGATAGCTATTTGTTCACATTTATAATATTCTATTTAATAGTTATTTTTTTAATTTTTTGGAAAAACTCAAGATGTTTTTTATCCGCTATTCATAATGTAATAGCATTTCATATTGAAGCAAATTGTCTCATGGTCAGATATATTAAATTTTGATGTTACCTGTACTAGTAAATAATAAATATTTGCTAAAATTCAAGGAACCTTTAGATTTATAATTTCTAAACTAAAACCATAAATAACAGCGAAAAATATTTATGCAATTTATTAACATCTCAGAAAAATCCATTTTTTAATCGAAGAAGTCTTGTTAAATTCATTTCTTCAGGTTTAAATTTGAACACATTTCTTTGAACTGAAAATAAAGAGCATATTATGGTTTATCTTTTTCCTAATTGTTATTCTTAAACAAAAGTTACTTAATAAAACAAAACTTTGTGTTAAAAAGTGCATATTAGAATTTTATCCTAATTTGCTTTCAAATATTTCTATGCAATTTTTTAGGTTTTTGTTTTTTTCCTTACTATGTTATGTCCATTTCAAATGAGTTATAATATTTATCAACATTAACCCGTTCTGAACCGGCGGAACTTAGTCAGAGTCCGCAAATTCCAAGAGTAAGAGTGCGCATACGTAAAACACGAGAGTGCGAAATTGAGATCAAGTCCATGTGATCATGGGCCGTTGGAAACAGAAAGTCTCGTCTCATATACAATAACATGGAAGCTTTATTAAAAATTAAACATTATTGAATAGTGGTAAACAAATAAAGATAAAAAAAACATAAAAAACACTAGAAAGAATTTACAAGAACTTAAACATAAAGTAATTACTATTTTTCTCGCAAATGGGAATATTTTGAAACTATTTGAGTATGATAGAATTATTCTCAAACTTTTAATAAGATGTCTATTTTTATTTAAGCATGTGCATAATTTAATTTATTTCGTAATGATGATAATTTTTGTTATCTCTTTCAAAAAATGAAAAATCAAAACCAATAAGAAAAACTCAATTTGATATATTAATTCCTAAAATGCGAAAGACACAAATTAGAAGAAATAAATTAGACAATTTCACAGGAGACATTGGAATACTTAATTGTTAAAAAAAAATTGTAAATGAAATCGAATGAAAATCATCTTTCGTGGCAACGTTTGTAATATAATTTCCTTTTCCACCTATGAATGGCATTTGTAAAAAAACAACCAAAAACTTGCAATGCGAGATTGAAATTAGAAGTAGTAAAAAGCTTGAGGCACTAAGTCTCTTGAAACTCAAACTTCATCATGAAATGGTAATTAAGCAAAACACAATTCGCAAAAGGAAAGGGCAGCACAAAGTAATATAAATATGCAATGAAAGATAAAGTGGGGGTGAAAAAAATTTTGTCATTTTGATAAAACAAGTCCTAAATAAGAACTCCGATGTGTCACAGCAATTTGATGGTTGCCAGCCTTTCAAAACACGTAATTACAGAAATAATTCCATTTTACCAAATCAAGAACTTCGTCTGCCATAATTAAATAATAAAATTCCTCGCTTTAAATAGATTTGCAAAACGCGTCTCCACGACATCTCGGCAATGGTGGAAAAAGAAGAAAATTTTACGTACTAATGTAATAATTGTTCTTTCGCCATTTTTTTTCTTCATTTACTCATTCTTCTTACGCGGATGTAATTTCTGAAAGATGTCGTCTGCGACAGTTCTTAGCATGAAGGCAATCACTGAAGATGACGAGAGAAGTTAAAGTTGAAGTTGCAAAGTTTGCAGAAAGATTGTTGCCACATTTGAGTAATTATGAGTTCGTTTGCTGTCGAATGGAAACATTGTTCTTTAATAATGTGATGTGACTCAATGTTTGCAGTAAAAATTAGGGAACACGTTTGCCGGTGAATGAAGTATGAGTTTGTGAATGATTGCTTTCAAAATTTTTGTCTTTAATGAATAAACACATATTTTCATTCATTATGATTTTCATTTTCTTCACCTGGGCAAAGATATAATTTTATTTTTATTTCCTTTTTAATAAGTTCGACTAGGCAGGAAACAGTTTCATTTGTAGCTCCGACTGCACCTATTATAGAATTCATCTGTTAGCTTTTAAATTTTTTCTCTTCATGAAATAAGAGAATAAATTTTCATGAATTTTTTTTTATGAAACAAGAGAGAGAAATGAATTTGGAGAATAAACATTTTTCGGGCATTTAATATTATATTTAAGTATTTTTACTAACATGTTAATAGTTTTTTATGAACCAGCTTTACTTAAATTTTTAGATGACACCAAAAATATAAAGAATTTCGAATTTATTTCTTATTTATTTTTGGAAAAAATATCTGTTATTTATGAAATATTTTCCTTTTTAAAAAAAATCTGTATATGTATGACTTTGACGAAAAAGTAAAGCAACTTGTTGAAGAATATTCATAACTTTTATACATGATGCCTATCTTAAAACGGAAAAAAAAAATTTTTTTTCCCCACTTTCCTGAACTTATAAAGTTTATCAACTAATATATCAGTTCAATACTTACATATTTTATTGAACTTTCAGAGAATAAAAAAGATTTTAAATGTATGACGTGTAACATTAGATAACAATAAAGTACACGCAATATAACGTACAGTAAGCAACAGCAAAAAAAACCTATCTGAATATCTTAGCTTTATAAATAAAACAAAGCGAACATTTTAAAAATCATTAATTAATTTACCATAATTTTTACAAAATGATTCCAAAAAAAGCGAAGTCAAATAGTTAACTTTAACTCAGATTTACTTTAAGAGATTTAATTACTTTCCCATGATATCTCATGTAAATAATCTTCCAGTAAGATAAGGTTGCTTTGGTTTTGTTGTTGACGTTCCCTTATAGCTACGCTAATGGGCTATTGGCGACGGTTTAGGATTCCCTTTTCTTGATGATCCGAAGACAATACTGTTACATGCGTCCACTATGCTATTACAAGTTATGTCGGAGGTAAAGGGGTTAATCAGATATGACATTCTAACAATTTTATAAATAATTTTTCCTGCTGTTGACAAAATGCAGCTCACTCATTTAAATTTTTCTTCTGTTTATTTGTGTGCACGGATTGCTTCGCTGTATAATGTTTTTTTTACTTCTGTAGCTTAGAAATGTATAGAGGCTGCACTAAAAGAACCAAAAGAGTAGATTTATATTATATATAAAATATTTTAATTATTTATTTGACAAGTTTTGTAGGCCCTGATTCATACTATAAATGTAGGCGCTGATTCATCGCATAAACGATAATGATTTTTTAGAACTTCTTTCAGCAAGTTATGTAGGCACTGATTCGTAGCAGAAACGGTAATTATTTCTTATACTTTTTTTCAAGAGGAATTTCTCTATGAGTACTTGCTAGCATTTTTTTCTGAACAGGCAAATAGAATTGTGATAAAGAGAACAAAACGAAGTCAAACGTAAAAGAGAATAAAGGAGTTGAAAGCTGACAATGAAAATCGAAACTAATGGTTGAAATGGTTGTATAAATTTACTTCTATTTACAATTTCATTCTATGCGAACACACCTGACGATAAGAATCTCATGATTTTTTTCTTCATCTTTTTTTTTTTTAATTTTTTTTTTTTTTTTAGTTCTTTTTCACTCCTGCTACTTTTCCTCTTTTCTTTCCCATTCTTTCTATGGATTCCCGTTGACGCGTGATCCGATGAGAGCACGCTCGGCCAAGTTTAAAATGTGTTAATTAGAAATTCCAGTAATTGCTGGCGCTCGTTCTATCGTGCTGGACGCGCATGCGCAGCTTATTCCTTTTGTCTTTTCCGCACTTTTAGCTCACAAGAGAGTCGGATTTTTTAGTATTTTTATTTTTAAACTCTCTTATCTCGGAAGGAAGAACGAAAACAAAAAATAATTTTTAAAATAACAAAGAAGCAAAGAGGGAAAAAAGATATATGCTTGAAACGGTACTTTTAGCTGCCACTCAACCAGTGATTAATGTAAATCGATCAGAGCGTTATTTGCTTTGTTAATGTGGCAACAGTTTTTACGGGGTTCCCTTTCACGTCTTCCTCTCTCAATCTTTTCCCATCATGCCTCTGAATAAATCGCGCCATAATCAATCCATCACACTTTTAATTCTTTTCGTTCTGCTTAGAGATGGTGAAAACTTTTCACCATTTTTATTTATTTTAACAAGCGTTTGGTATTCTTTTTTAAAAATACTCCGAGGTATTTTTATATCCTGGCATCCTGTTGCATAGTTTCAGTATCAAAGATAAAGTCTCTAATTCTCCGGTAGTCTACGTTGTATTCATTCGAGAATACAGTGTTTTACGCTTCACGAAGTTTGTATTAATCAGTTCGAGTAAGTACTATACGAGAAAATAGTACTTTTTTTTCCTCTCTCGTTTTATCTTTCTTTAAGGTACGACTTAATAAGCCAAAGTCTTTGTTATATGTTTGACAACATTTTGTCAAAACCCGTTGGCGTTTGCAAACACCAAGCTAATAGAATGTTTATTTAAGTATAAAACGCACATTTTTCCAAAGAAAAAAAAATGGAATAATGTGACAATGGTATGGGAGGCTGATATTCATCTCGTGTTCAATTTACAAAACTCCATTCATATTATTCTCATTTAGATTAGATTTTAATATTAATGTATTGTTAAAAATTTCTCTTTATTTTTTATTCAAAATATTTGTGTTCTGAATTTCTAAGAGCCAATTTACGCGGCAAGAAGTTTGATATTATTATATGAAAGTATCTTTAGAGCAAAAATATTTACTTAGGCGAAAAACTTGATTATATTTTTCTTGGGGAATAAATAAGGCAAAAAAGAATGAGAATTATGTTCTATTTAGAACTGAACTTTTAACAAAATATCAGAGACAAACTTTCTCAACAACCAAGATTTATTTATGTTATAAGAAACATAAAATATTTCTAATTTTGTTTGAAAATTTCAGATCATAAAACGCTTTTTTAAAAAGTAAACTTAAATTTAATTTTTGAGACTATATATTATTATTTTCCTTTATATTTGATGTATTTTGCATATCGAAATACTAATGATTAGAAAAGATATTTTCTCATAAGAAAGTTTTACAGAAAGGATTAAAGAGTAGTATTTTGATTTTCACTTTTTTACTCATATTGTTATTTATATAATAAACTAACTGAATACTTTGAAGAAAGACACCCAGGAATATGAACTCATCATTTTGTTAGTTTTCTAAATTTGATGTTTACAACGATGTGAACTGTGAAAATATCCACACTTTTTTAATAGATTGGATAAAAACCTGGAGTTTTGGGGAATGTTGGTAATTTGGAATGTAAATTAAACTGGCATATTTTCAACATGAATTGAGCAATTAATGTATGCAATATAAAAAATGAGTAGCCCTTGCATTTAAGCAGCGTAATGTCCAAAATAAAAAACGGACCACCCTGAATAACTTTTGATCTAATGATTTGATCTTCACTTTCTATGACTGAATCTTACTGGTTTACGATATTAATTAGTGAAGACGATAATTTAAGTTACGAAATCAGACACAAAAACGTACTTTTTCTGAATAAACATAACTTAACTTTTTTCCAACGAATTCCTGACTCTCAAAAAAGAGGGATAGTCGCAATCTGGAATATATGTCCAAAAGAGCGGTCGAAAGTTTGGTAATTTTGCTTTTTGCGTATTTCATCATATCTCGAGAACTTTTTAAGCGAATTGAAACATTTTTGCCGCCAATTATAAAATATCAGAAATCAGAACAATTCTGACACTTGTTTTCTTTTAATGCATGTTTTGCGTTTTTTAAATAATATTGAACAAAATGTTATGAAGTACTGTTTGTGATAGCTGTGTGTGATAAAATTAATGTGATAGCATAAAGAGGTAAATTTTTTTAAATTTTTAGCAAAAAGAGATTTTTTGTTTTGTTTTTTTGAAATTGTGAGTGGATGTCACCTTGGTTAGATGGGCACTTGAAAATTAGTTTCAGACAATCATAAAATTTTTTTTCATGAATTTAACTATATTATTATCAGTATTTCAAAATAAATTAGTTGAAAAAGAAACATAAATGCATTGTATTAAGAAGGACGTTGGACACACTTTGTAGAAATAAGGCGAACAATTTTAAATTTTTTTTAAAATTAATTTAACTATATTATTATCAGTTTCTCAGAATAAATTAGTTGAAAAAAGAAACATAAATGCATAATGTTAAGAAGGAAGTTGGGCACACATTGTAGAAATAAGGCTAATGGCTTAGCAGCTAAACGCCTGGCATTTGTAAATAAAATGTTGTAGAAATTTAAGACATGCCTTAAATTTAAAATAATAGAAGTTAGTTATTTCTGAACAATTTATCACTTTTTTGTCATTTCCTCGGAATAAAGAAATTATTATTAGAAGAAATTAAGACAGAATTGAAGCGGTCATATTTTAAAAAAATTATTAAACTCAAGATTTATTGAAAGTTAAATTAGTTTTAAGAAGCGAAATTATAAATTTTTTCTCATTAAGAGACATAAAATATTTAGTAGGATACTCATTAGAACTAACACTAAAAATTGAGTTAATGAATGATAAAATAATGTAATTTCTTCTTCGCCCTGACACGTCGAAACACGTCGCAGAACTTCTTTAGTGACAAATTAAGATTCTCTTAAAAAGGGTTAAATAGCTTATTAAGATCTCTATTTAAATTGAGAAAAGATAAAAAGAAAAAAAATATTGTAAGAGGGAAAAAAATGCTAAAAGACAACCAGACTTATGCAAGCCATTTTTATTGTAAAAATAAATATATTCAAACTGCTTCAGATTTTTGCGGAAAGCGAATGACAAAGAATTTTCAGTTTTTGTTCTTAAAAATTTACTGGTAGTCACGTCTCTCTGATCACGTGGTATGGAAGATAATTGATGACTGCGTATTAATTATTCATTTAACGAGCATTGTTTATTCCCCCTCTTGCTATCCCTGCTTCACCCTTTCTTCACCCTTTTCCAAGCAATCCTTTCTTTTCGAACATTTTTCTAGAATGGCATCTGTTTTTTTTTGTTTGTTCTTCTTTCATTTTATCGTCTGCATTTTTAGACTGACATGGAGGAAGAATTCATAATTATCTTCGTTATACTAGATATCATAATCCAGACTTATTCGGCTTCTTTGCAGAGCAGCGCTTTAAATGATTTTTTTTCCTAACGGTTATCTTATAGTTATTGCATCTGAATAATTAAAAAAAAAACTAAAATTAATTTTTAATAACGTTTTTATATTGATAACTTGGTCGTTAAACTCTCATTAAAAATTTGCTTATGCTTCTTTTTTTTTCAATTTTTCTGAGAAGCCAGTTTTGAATAAAATTCCCTTTATTTGATAATCTATTTGTTGAATTCTTGTATCTGTTCTATGGAAAGATTTACTGAGCATAAAATGTAATTAGCAAATACGGTATGATTAACTAAAGTGCGGAAAAGAACGCCGCCTAAAAATTATGTTTTTGAATATCTGATTTTATATTAAAATTAAAAAATGTGTATCAAACTTAGGAATTTATAATACTTAGTTAAAATAGAATCGCTCCTTTTGTTTATTTATTAATTGACATTGCACGCGTATCAAATATAGGCCTTAATAAAAGTTAGGTTTTTTGGGTTTACGACTACTAATGTTCAACTCCTTCGCCTTGTAATTTTGTAACTGTTTATATAATTAAAGACCCCCTCGAAAGTGTTAAGTGACGGAAAAATTGCTTGATTGAGCTTGAACAATTTTTGTGTACCATGCTAAACATCAGACAAGAGTATCATGCTAAATGATACTGAGTATAGTTTATTTTTAATTTTATAAGATAAACTACTCAAAACGTGTTTCTCTCTATCTAATAGTATAAAATCACGGGGAAGTAACACAAATAATAAATAAATCGATAAAATTGGAATTATTTTAGATTTATTAATCGTGTTGGTACATATCTTTCAGTTTTGTGCAAACTTCAGGTATTATTCCTTACAAATTTATTGATTATTTACTTTTTTTCAATCCGTACAAGAAGGAGATTCAGCTAGCTATGAAAATAAATTTAAGAATGTAAAATATTGATTTTAATGTTCTTTTCTTGTATAATATATATTTTTTTGAATTTTGTTACCGGTGTTGAGTAACCGATACAATTCTGAGTTTACGACTATCCCCGTCCTACTTCATAGCCATGTAATCTTGAACCTAACCCGGAAGACAAGGTTTTAAAACACTTAAAATTTATTACTAATTAGGTATTTTCTTCACATTGTTCTTCGACAATAACTTGATATACAATGGGATCATTTGTTGCATCTGAATACTAAGAGGCTTAAAGTATACCTAAAATTGAAACAACTTATTTCTAATTATTTCTCTGAAAATTTCCATTTAGAATTATGAATTCTATTTTACTTCCGATGTATTTCGAAATCAGCAATAATATTTCCATTTATACATAAATTGTCAATTTGCGAACATCGCTTTAAAAAGATGAAAACCCAGTCTAATTCCTTCCAAGAAGTAATGAATATTTCGATAGCATTTGTACGATCCTTAAAATTCGAAATGGCAACACCTCATTCAAAAGTTTTCATCAAAACATGGAGGAATTTAAAACCAAACCTTTAAAAGGGAAATACCGTTCGAATCTTTTTCCAATTTAATTAAGGAAGTTCAAAAGTACTAAATTCGGGGAGAAAGTTTTCTCTGCTTCATTCTGTGAAGAGACCAAAAGGAGCCAAGAGGCGAAAAGCAATTTTATTTGGCGTGTAGCCTTTAGTAATTGGAAGTTTTTATTTAAGCCTTTTTAGTTTCCGAAATTAGGTGTTTGATCGCAGGCAATGGAGCTTGTCAATTTAAGATCTTCTCTTTTCTTAAGAGTAGCTTTTGCAAGTGGCGTTCATCATCAGAAATATTTACTTGCTTAAAAGTTATTTTCGTAGCTAGGTTTTGTAATTTTTTCTCTTTCACTATGTGTCTCCCTCCTTACGATGAGGTATGATTAAAGTTCACCAATATGCATGATTAGTTCTATCAAAAGCCAAGTATCATCAAAGGAACGAAAATAAGTCATTGTTTTTTTTTTAAATTCTTTTTCTTCATCTTATGGCCAAGAAAAGTTCATTGTAATGAAAAGGAAATTAACATTCTATGATAAAGATAGCAATAGTTGTGAAATTATTCTCGGTATTAATAATTCTAATCTAAATTAAGTATTTTGGTTTTTTATTGGATAAGATAACTAATTTTTTTTTATCCAGGTATAAAAGTAATTTCGATATCGGAATTATGAAATTTCTATCTCATATCTTGAAATACAATTACTTTTAGTGTAAAATGATTCACTTGAGTTTTAATAATCTAGCTTTCATCATCCGCAGCTCAACGTGTTTTCTTAATTTAGATTATTAGAAATTATGATTAAGGCGTTCTAAACTCTTGATACAGACAATTTTTAATTATTCAAAATTCTTTAACACAGACCTAGATTAAATAGTTTGCTGTAAGATATAGCACAAAGTGTAGAAATTGCTTAAATAAAATGAAAAGTAGATTTTTAAACCAGGGTTACACTAATCGATTCATTCAGTTTCAAAGAGCTGTTTATTTATGAGTATACGACGCACAAAGACGGAGGATACGTGGATAGATACGTACACTTGTGGCCATAAATACCACTATGATTATTAAACATTGTCGATTTCTACTTTCCAGCGTACGTGCTATAAACACGCCGATACATTGAAAAGTTGACTTGCTATTTGTGATTGTGTCATTGTCCTCCTCTCGCTGTTGCTTCTCAATTTTATTTACACACAACGAGATCTTGCACTCACTAAGATTCCGGTATATACTACAAGTATTTAATGTGTACCTTCTTGGTCCCGGTGAACTTAACACAGCTCTCCCGGTCTTTCTCAAATACGGCAACTAGTGATATCCGTTCATCAAATTCTATCTCTGAAAAAATAATTCTGATGGGGGAGTATTGTATTGTAACTACCAGTGTGATTATTAAACATCAATTCACTAGTATATAAGACATGCTAACTCGATTCAATCTCGAGTTACCTTTCGACAGATGAAGGTCGGTATTGTCGGTTTCTACGCACGTTCACTAAGCTTCTGGTGCATACTACAAGTATTCAACGTGTACTCTCTTGGTTACTAGTCTGGGGATTATATTATGTCTTACAAACCATTTGGCAATTTTGTACCATAAAGAATGACGTTTTTGGAAAATTTATGACACTTTATTTGTAAGATTATAACGATTTAAGAATGAAATAAGAAATGCTTAAGATAAAAGCTGCTTGTCATGGGAATTTTGAGACCTGTTTAGTAATTATCTCTCCTTGGGTTTTTTACTGTTTTCAGGCATTCCCTGTTATATTAATTCATGTCACTTATAATAATTTAAAATTTTGCCCTAAAATGGAATTTAAATATTATTATTTTATATTTGTTTAAGTACAGTTAGAAAGTCGTTAATAGAAAATATAGTTAATTTTAAAAATGCAGTCACAGTAATTTTGTTTACCATCGTTTCAAGCTGAAATCAAAATGGTTTTTTCAGGATAAAATTAAGGAAATAACATGCCATCATAATGAATATGGAAAAAATTCATGAGGGAAAATGATAATGGTAAGTAAAAAATTTCATGGAATCAAAATAGAACTCAGAAATATGTTCTAATTTCTGAAATCCTTAAAAGGAAAAAAAAATCATTGGTGAAATCTGACGGTGTTTGTCATACTTTTTGAGGAAATATTTTGCAGAAACTTAGCAGAATTCATTCTGAAGAATATTTTAAATTTGATTAAAGATTAAATTTTCTCTACAAAATAAAATCTACAGGCAGTTTAAAAATTTAGCTAAATCCTTTCAGAGCTTCAACAGATTTATTTTTAAGGAAAATCTTCAGATTATTTCCGAATGAGAAAGGAAGCGTTGAAACGTATTTCTCAACATCAACGTAATGGAGTAACTGCAAGTGACGTACTGTGGGTATCTCGATCCTGATTGGTTGTTGAAATGTGACATTTGTTTACGTTAGCAACTGTTCTTTTAATTCTATTTCGAGTAAGCCAAGCCCGTCAATTATCAAATCTCTTAAGTGACACATTATAAATTCTTTCACAAAGATCCTTTCTCAAAGATTTCAGTTTTTCCACTATATATTTAAACAGACACTTAACACAAAGACAGGCACGGATCCATGTAGAACATTAAAAAAAAAAAACTAACTCTGCATCGAAGTTGCCAGGTACACAAAACAAAAATATATCATGGTTACAATAAAATTCTGAAACAAATAATAAATCTAAGTTAAGTAAAACATGTAGGTATGAAAGAATAATATTTCCAATAATTCGATGTGTGATAAAGCCTTGCATTTAATTAATTTTCACTAATTAACATTCTAACTTATCTAGAGAAACTTGGCTCAACTTTAAAGTGCCATTTTGCTGATAAGCGCTGACATCATAGGTCACATGTGGGAGTATGGGAAGTCCTCTTCTTCTTGAAGTGCAAGTACCCAATTAGACAACATTACAATTGCGTACTTTTTGTATAAGTCTTTTTATACGCACTCGATCGTCAATAGTTTCATAGACAAACCTAATATTATTTGGTGTCATATGAAATTTCATATTTAAACAAATACGATTATTATTTTAATTAAAAAGAAGCTGTTCCTGGAAAATAGCCTCACAGTTCTTATGAATAACTGGAAGCAAAAAAAAAAAACACTGTTCCGTGAAGAAATAGTCAGTTTTATGTTCGTGAAAAGTATTATTTAGTGTGAAAAATTGGATATCTTCTCCGCCTTTATCTTATTTTTGACGAAAGGATTAAGGTCTAAGAGTTCCATCTTGAAAAGTTACCCTTCTTTTATAATACCCTTAAATGAAAGAAGAAAAAAAAAATTAATGTGAGGTTTTAGTAGAAAAAGGCTACCTTTTTAATGACTCCATTCTTTTGGCGAAGTAATTAATCGTTAATTTTTCCAACACGCTAAAAACCCGAACGTAAGAAAAAAAAATTCCTGCTCAGGTTGGAACAAGAAGAAGCAGCATAAGATGTTGACACTGTGCCGATTTTTGTCAGAATTAACGACGCTACTAATCAAAAGTGAAAGCCTTGGCGATCGCCATCTTCAAAGCTACAACAACTACTGGCTCTCTTTTGTTTTAGGTATCTCAGCCTGCTTCTTCTTTTTACACTTCCATCAGCATTAGGTGAGTTATGTATTGTGCGGTTTTGTTGTTCTTTATAATTTCAGGTCTTTTTTTTCTGCTGATTATTTGCACTTTCTTTTTTAAATGTAGCTAAAAAAAAATCTCAGGCAGTGATGTTTTGGAAGAAAAGATATGCTTGATGCAGATGTAGATAATGTATTAGAGAAAACAAAGGTTGTGTCATTATTAATTAAAATAGACCTGGAAAAGAGGGCTACTTAATCTCAAAATTTTTTTTTTCTTTTTTGATAAAAAGATTTCTTCGAAAAAGGAGCCTTTTCCTTTTTAATGTAGATCTAACAGAAATAAAAATGAAGTAGTTTTCATTTTTGATAACTTTATTTTGAATAAATACAGAGATGCTAACTTTCTTCACTTTGTAATAAAATATTTTCTAGAGGCAACGAAATTTAAGTTATTTTTAGTTTAGTATTTTTCCTTTTAAGTAATTTTCCCACCACTATGTATTAAAAATTCAAAGTATTATATTCACCTAATTCTTGACTTCGGTTCTCTCTATTATCAACAGATGGCAGTACAATAAGAGGCGATTTTTATAACTTCCTCTTTATGATACGAATACATTAATTTACACTAATCTGAGCTGCAAGGACGTCATAGGAGGACTTCAAGACTTCCGGTTTCATTTATTTTTTAATTTTTTTAAAAAAATATTGTACGAATAAAATGTAACTTTATTGCAGTTATCTCGTGGTGGTATTTTTAAAAAGCATGCGTAATTATCCTTATTCCACAAATTTTACGATTTAATTCATCTACCAATTTATTAAAACTTTTGCAGAAAACGAAACAGTTGGCATCCCCCTTGTTTATAAAAGTATATATCTGCTTTTATTTTTGCTTTAAATTTGCTTAAAGCAACAAAATTTGTCTGCTTTTATTGTTCCTTTAAATTATATTCATTTAAAAGGATCACATTTCCCAAAAATTGACCAAGTACCGAAAATGGTATTTAATGGTATTACCAAGGGCAATGGTATTTTTTTTTTATTTGATTTTTATACCTATGTCGATAATTAAACAAGTTTTCTGAACTGTGGCTTCTAAGGACCTATCATAAGACATTAAGAGCTGTCGTTAATTTTAACACTGTGAAAGAACTTCCCACAAACCTTTGGACGGTTGACTGAATGAAACAATAACAAGCTTCAGAAATTTAGAAAGCTTCCGGTGTATCCATCCGCTTGTGTTATCCTTACGAGGCGATGTGTAAACTGGCTTAATATTATAAGAAGTTTTATTAATGTGATTTGTGCTTAAATTTGCACGTAATTTTACCATTCATAAAAGTTTTCTGTAATTTATAAATTCTAACAAGTCGTAAGCGTAAAACAAATTTAACAAAATTAATGTCACAGCATGAATAAAGTGTAAGGTTAACCATGTTTTGATTGTTATTCCTTATTTAGCTATATTTTGTGAAATAACACCGTTTGATATTTTTTTAGTAGAATCATAGCAAGCTTGCGGAGTTTTCGGAATTCATTTGTTGTTTGTTTCATTGAAAATTAGACTGAAAGAAAGCGTTATATTGAAAACACTACAAGTATAATCAGTCGGAAGAAGTAAACCGGAAGTCTTACGACAAATTTTAACTCCTAGCGCCATATGCGCTTAGCTTTACACGGTCAGCCATTTATAAATATTGCAAGCAACACTTTACATATTTTTTTTTTTTTTTATTTTTTTTTTTTTGAGGAAACGATTTTTGTTAAGTTAAACTGATTGATGATTTTGTTAAATATTAAAGTTAACTTTCATGCTTTTTATATTATGCTACCAAATTTCGTGTAACTATTTTAAAGTGTGAAATATATTTGGCGTAAAAAATGAAATAATCCCAAAAAACTGAAGTGATAAAAAATAAATTATTAAAAATTTCATTTACTTCAAAAATAGCAAATAACAGTCGACACGTTTCAAGTTCTACAAAAATAGGCGCCCATTTTCAAGACTTGTCAGAAGTGAATAAGAAGAAACAACGGTGATTTAAAATAATAGAAAAAAGTTAAGTTGATAGCAAAAACTGGAAAAATAAAGGTGAGAAACAAAACTAAAGGAAAACCTAGCAGAGAGAGAAAAAATATGAAACTCAAAACAAGAAACGAGCTATGGAGAAGAACTTGCATCGTTAAAATGAGAATCAGTATTCATATGAATAAATTCTTGATAAAATAATAATGTTTTATTCATATGAATGCTAGTTTTTAATCAGGTAACATTTAGTGTGGGTTGTTTTTATTTCATAAAATTATTATTACTTCAAACAAACTTGATAAACAGTGTTTTTTGCCGCAAATTATGAATTTTACAAAAGGTTTTTAGAATAATCTAGATTCTTTGCAAGGTGCTTAATTGCAAATATTTTGTTTCCTACATAATCTTCATCATTCTCATCAACAATTCCTAATTTATCGTTTAAATTTTATTTTTTCTAACTTAGATTTTGAATTTCTATATGATGCATTTCCAAATAAGGTTTCAGGTTCCGTACAACTTCCTGTTGCATAAAAAGAATTGTCTTTTGATATTGTGATTAAAAATCGCGCATTTAAACTGAAACTTGTATACTCTTTTAGAATGCCCTCTATTTTCTCTGAGCCCTGAGATCTGTGAATCGGGCACTGAGTAGGGTAATAATTTGTTTGTGTTTTGCAATCTTCCGTAATATTTTAGCAAGATTACTGAGGACTACGCAGTAGGGACGTAATCCTGTCATAATTTGTTTGCATTTTTCTATTCTATCATAATTCTTTTAACAAAATTCTACAGTATTATGAAGTAGGGACGTAATACTGGCATAATTTGTTTGCATTTTTCAACCCTGGCATAATTCTTTTAACAAGATTCTACAGTATTATGAAGTAAGGACGTAATCCTGTCATAATTTGTTTGCATTTTTCTATTCTATCATAATTCTTTTAACAAAATTCTACAGTATTATGAAGTAGGGACGTAATACTGGCATAATTTGTGTGCATTTTTCAACCCTGGCATAATTCTTTTAACAAGATTCTACAGTATTATGAAGTAAGGACGTAATCCTGTCATAATTTGTTTGCATTTTTCTATTCTATCATAATTCTTTTAACAAAATTCTACAGTATTATGAAGTAGGGACGTAATACTGGCATAATTTGTTTGCATTTTTCAACCCTGGCATAATTCTTTTAACAAGATTCTACAGTATTATGAAGTAAGGACGTAATCCTGTCATAATTTGTTTGCATTTTTCAACCCGGCCATAATTTTATTAGTAAGATTACTAAGGACTATATAGTAGGGTAGTAATTCTGTAGTAATTTGTTTGCATTTTGAAAAACGCTTTTTTCACTTATCTGAAACTTCACTTCTCTGAAATCACATTTTATATATTTTAAATTATCATTGTAGGCAAAACAAAATTTCTTACTAAGTGTTCCTCCCACGCGCAAAACTATAGTATTTTTTTTATTATCTCTTTTTATAAACGCAATATTTTTTTCTTCGTTCATTCAGTTTTGTTTTTGAATCGAAATCTAGTGTTCAGTAGTGCACAAATTGTAAGAATGGAATCGATTAATGTTTAAGCAAGTGACAAGCCCCACCCTCTCATCAACCTTTACACCCCTTGGAACAGATGAGAGAGAGAATACAGTAATTACAGGTTAGAGCAGCCTATATGCAGCTGTTGATCACCATATCATATCCTGTTGGAAAGAACATATTTTTGATTCTTAGAATAGAATTCTATTGCATGGGATATTAATTTAGAGCTATCTGAATGAGTATTGTTTTCACCTTAGATACATTGTTTTTCGACGCTTGACATACTAAATTAACGTAGAGATTTCAATGCAGAGATATTTTTATGTCTATCAAGATTGACATGATTAAAATCACTAGATTTAAATCGAATTAACTGATTTAAAAGATAACCTGATATTTTTTTTAAAATTATTGATGTAAGTCAAAAATATTTTTTAACATAAATTATAAACATACTCTTATATGTCGTTTGTTTTTTCGAAGTTGAATTTTATTGATATTGAAGGTTTTGCTTAACGAAACAATGTGTGAGGAATAAATGCAAATTGCTGTTTGATGTTCAAAATAGAAAAATTAAAATATGACTTAATGTTAAAGGACTAAATATATATAATGACTATATGCTGAAACTTTTATAATATAACGATTAATTTTTTTTTGGCTGTATACAAAAGAGTTTGATGTTTAACTGACATACTTCAATTATACCCACATAATTTTATGTTTATTTAAATGCCAGCACTTTTCAAACTTTTTAACTATATTTAGTTTGCTCAGATAAATAATGAAGACTTAATCTACCAAGCCAAGAGTAATTTAGAATAACTGATTTTGTTTTTATGCTTCCTGATCAGAATTAATTTATTTTGCATCTGATATATAATTGACAAATTTTGCCTTTGTCTTTACGAATTAACGAGATTTTTCGGTGCTAAGCTTCAATAAGTATAACTATAATTTTAATATTTCAGTGATTACCTTATAATAATTAGATACAAAATAATTTTAATAATTTTAGCTTTAATATTAATTTTAAATAATAAACATTGATTCATACATTTTATATAAGTTTTATAGTAAAATGTAAAAAAGAAAAAAAAATTAAATTAAAAAAACAAACATTTTAAGCAAGAAATCATAATAAAAAATCCCATTGTTTTTATTTTTTATTTTAAAAATTAAAAATTTTCTTAGCTCGAATGACGTTTCTTGGCAATAAGATAATAATATTAAGACGTTTCTTGACAATAAAGTTATTTATTATCATGTTATAATAATTTTTTCTTTATTATAAATAAATTTAGAGAAAAATGTAAAACATTGGATACTTCGTCGACAGTTAGAGCTAGTTTTTCATTTTTTATTTTAATTTTTTTTATCTTATCGACAAAAACACACACTTCGGATGGTATACTATGAGGGGGAAAAAAGCATAATATTTTAAAAACATGCGAAGATCTATTGAAAAGTATCAACATCTGTAGCAAGTCTGTCAAAATGTAAAATCTGTATAAGGAATTTTTTCACTTAATTATCTTAACAAATATTTAAAATTTGTTTTTCAAAGCTCTGTCGCCAAAGAAAATAAAAAAAGGCATAGTTTAAGTGGTTTGCACCTGAGGCAATGCGATGATTATAAACTCTATATATAATTAATCTATATAGATTTTTAACTCTATATCTTCCCATGAAGAATTATCTGGACTTTAGAACAGATAAATAACTTAACTATTTTAAGAGTTTTTTAACTTTTTAAAAAATCGCCAATTTGGGCGACATGTCGACATCATTCCATTATCTTCCAGCAATTTTGGGATTTGTCTTGAAGTGTGAGGACTAGTATTGTTTTATAAGTGACAAAAAGCTATCAGGTTAAAAAATTTCCATAATGGGTATATGAAAGGAACTTTAGCTAATTGTTCAGAACTCCAAAGATTATTTTTTCGTGCTAAGCATGTTATTCTCTCATCATTATCATCATTAGGCGAGAAAATGAAAGGTCTTCGAGATCTGGTCTTTAACACTGTTTTTCGAAACTCTGTCACCAAGGAAAATAAAAAAAAAGCCATAGTTCAAGAGCCTTACAATGAAGAACTTGAAACAATGCGGTGATTTTAAACTATATATGTAATCTTGCCGTGAAGAATTATCTGTGCTATAGAGGAGACTTAAATATTATGAAAGTACTAATAACTAAAATAAAAGCATTAATAACTTAAAATAAAAAGTATAAATAATTTAAAGTAAAAAGTATAAATAACTTAAATGTTTTAAAAGTTAATTATTAAGCTTTTTTAAAAGCCTCCAATTCGACGACATTTCTTCACCTAGAAAAAAACTATCAAAATCTTTACAAAAATTTAGACCACAAACAAATTTAGATCACAAACGCTTTTCATTTTCACAAAACTGTAGCTTTTCTCCATATTGATGTTTCGCGCCTTTTTTAAAATAAGCGTAGACAGCGCTTGCTTTAGATCAGTGTTTCCCAAACTTAAGACTTTTGTGTACCCTTTTTAAATTTTTCGTAACGCTGTGTACCGCTAATAATAAAATTGATGTATTTTTATTGTTAAAAACTGCACAAAAGTTAAAAATCACAACTGGCTGTTGACACCACCAATTATTGACTGTTAACTCTGCAAAAAATATTCGAAAGAAGAATACGTAATCATAAATTTTCATGGCTAGCATTGTTTTTAAATAAAAATTTTAAATTTTGGTCTGTCGCAAGATATTTCGCATAAGAACGCGTACCCCCGCTAAACTGCTCCCGTTCCTCTGGGGGTACACGTACCACACTTTGGGAAACACTGCTTTAGATAGGCTAAACTTGTCCTAACAGTCATGAGTAACAGTTGCAAACTCACAGCAGCTATAAAAATAGCATATTATTCGCAAAAGGCGTCATTTCATATTACGACGGAGCTTTCGAAACTCTGCCTTAAATTCCTTCGCTATTTTTAACCGTTTATACAAAACAAAAAGTTTTAGCTCTGTTTCCAGCCATTTCCATTTCGGATGTCTATTTCCATTTTCGGAAGTCATGTTATTAAAGCTTAGTGTTAATCTCTATTTCTTTCTTACCTGGACATCATTCTTCATTCAAAGCAAGTTTTTAAAAGGAGATATATCTTTAAACAAGAAATGTTGATTTTTATAAAATAATTATATTCAGTAGAAGTTCCTTTCTATTTATTTTATATACAAAATAAAGCGGTGACAAGAAACACCAAACTTTAAAAGTCTTAATTATTTTCTTTTACACCTCACGAAGTATTCTTTATTAAATATGTTTACAGGTGCCTCAGGCATACTTGTATCTGATAGATTTTTAAAATAATGATATACTTAAAACTTTTTGATGAATATCCAAAATCTTTTTTGAAATAATTAGAAGATTGTTAAAAAGTTTTTCTTTGAAATCTGATGTCAGTATCGAGAAACTTTTTTCTCTCACTATTTGATAAAAAAACAAACCAATAATAACACTAGCCTATTTGTAAAGGAGTGTTTTTCTTCGAAAAGAAAAATAATATTTTTTTTATCACACATTCCTTGATTATGAAAGAAGATATCTACAAGAAAAATGCAGAGAATGGAAACAGTGAAAAGCGGCTAAAATGATGTATTTCTTTAAAATTGCTTCAAAAACGAAATTAGAGCCTTAAGCATATCACCTGTACGAAATCTTAAGAGAGGAGGGGCCGCTAGATACCCACTGCTAAGTGTATTCTCTTTAGTCCAAAAGATCTATTAACGTAACCTACAATTTTTACAAATTCTCGAACCATTTGCAACTGTAAATACTAATATTCAACCAAGCAAAGGGCAAACTCGTTGACCAGAAAGATCAAACTCATGGGTTACTATAAACTCACACCGCGTTTGGCGGTTTTCTTGGCAAGATAAGACAGTTACTTTTTTTCCCTCTCTCTTTCCTCTTTTCTTTTCATCTCCTTCTTTCTTTTCTTTTCTTTCCTTTGCCTACATGAAGGATTTTACTGGAAAACAGATCACATATTACAATTTATTTCGAATGTAACAATCCAACTCAGAATCCCGGCCACAGCTTCTTGATATGCATGCTGTTTTCGTTTCACAACAATCACAAAACTGGGGCCTCTTGACGAATCTTTAGTTGATAGACAAATCTTGGGTTCCTTAGCCGTCGAACTAATCATATGCAGTTTTTGTCATTTTCCAATTCATGTAACGCAAATGGATGCTAGTTCCATCTAAAATTCTTTCGCATGGGTGATTTAAGTGCATACATATAGTTGACTACAGAGTTGAGTGGTGAACATGATTGACGTAATTTTTTCAATCGATGCATATTAAGTAAGATAAAATAATAATTATATAAAAAAAGTAGTTTTTCATCCTCCCGACAGGTCATTTTGGGTTTGCAGAAGAGAATTTAATAAAAATCTATAGTAAGAAAAATACGGAAAAAAATTCATTTTAAAATGCTATAAGTTTGAAATGCACCGTCGGAAAGGTTACAAACCTAATTTGTATTAATAATTTATTTAAGTTTTTTGTTCACCGGAAGTGCAATTATACAACTTTTTTCCCTGTAGACTTGAATGATTACCACGCAACTTAAATACACAACTTGGTCCGTATCGTCTAACTAATATAACTAAGATTATACTGATTCTGAGAAAATTTTAGATTACTACATGAAGAAGGCACAATTAGGAACTTTTATTTCATCTCCAAATTATATGATTAATTATTTGATAGTAGTTGTTTTTATTAGTATTAACATAGGAAAATACATAGGAAATCTAACATAGGAAATCTTTTATTAATTTATCAGATAAATCACCAATCATGTTTTAATCAAATATTGAGCCTGGCACAAACAAATAACCAACGGAATATGCTTACATTGCAATGGGTGAAGAAAAATGCGGCCACAACTACCAGAATATGGTAAAAATTACCGTGTTCATGACTCTAAAGGCCATATAGCTTGGTAATTTTAATTTAACAATAAATATGGTTTTCAAAGTGTGATTACAATTAAATTGTGCAACAATTTAAAATTAGCAATTAAACATGGTTTAATAATGTGTGATAAAATTTGGTAATTGTCTTAAAATTTGGAAATTTTATCATGGCATAAAAACCATTTATTCGGTGAAATTAAATTTTTTATTTTTTTAAGTAAATGTGTGGTTATAAGAACTATAACTTTGAAAACCAGAATTTCCAGTAAACTTTTAACATTTGAACGGAAAAATTATCAAATGAATTTTTTAAATACCGTATATTTTGGTTTTAATAACCAGAATTACTGTTTTTTTTTTTTTTTTCTATCCAGAAATGTCACTATCATGCAGTACGGTAATATTACCAGAAATTTTTCTTTGAGTGAGAAAATTTTCGATTTTCCAAATTATATTGAATATTTACCGTACTCTTTAGACTTTGTATATTTGAGGGTCGACTATTTTTAACTCATTCTTTCTAATAAGTAGAAATTTACACCAATATTAAATTATAATTAATTTAATAACTTTAGCATTGTTCGTCCGAAATTAAAATATTAATAACAAAAACAAATTCCATTTAGGAAAGAATTAAGTAATTAAAAATTGCATCTCTAAACATATTCCCATGATTGTTTAATTTTAATTATTTTTAATTTAATTAATTATACAAAAACAAGTATAAACATTTAAAATCTAAGACTTTTTAAAATCTGTAATTTATTTATTTATTTCGATTTTTTGCAATTAAATTAAAAAAAATAAACATTTACCTTTATTTAAAATTAAATGTCACATTTTGAAATATTCAAATATTAAACTCTGATTTAAAAGATTCCCACTTCAGAAAGCAGTGAAACCATTTCCAAAGAGCTTTAAACGTAGAAACACTTGTTGAATGGGCAATAATCTCGCCCAATGTGGTCCACCCTCCCCACATTCTCCTTCTATCATTAGTTTAGCAATGACATCTCCCCAGAGGCGATTCGGAGGTGAAGGGAGAAAGTGAGAAATTATAGGCTTCAGAACGATCATCGTTTATATCTTTCCACAGTGACACACACTCCTGACGAATACATTCTAGAACCTCCCCTCATCCACAAAAAGAGAAGAAAACAAATAGACACAAATAAGTAAAACAAAACGAGTGGGAGAAGATCTTTTGCAGACAGAACGTCTAGTTCCGGTTAGAGATAGATCGGGAATTGAGGAAAAGATCGTGAGCCTCCTTAGAAAAAAGATTCAATAATTCTTTCGGAGCGAATGCTGCGGTATTTTTCATTTAGGGTTTTTAGAAAACCCATTATCTTGTGTTGATTTTAATTAACCAATGCGCATCAACAAACAAATAGCAATTTTTTCTCTCTCGATGATTTCTGAGAATACTGGACTTTCTAAATATCAATTTCTATAAGCCTTTTTTTTATTATTTTTTCATAATTATTTTATATGTTTTGCTAATAATTTTGTTTTCTCCCTGTTAATTTTTAATTTTATTTTTATTTATTTTGCAAGTTTCAAAAAAAACATCCCCTTTTTTTCAATAGAGTAAAATATTTGGAAAAATAATTTTTAATGTTTTTTACTTAGATGCCGTGGGACACATTTTGCTTTAAAGCGAATGACAGTATGGCAAACTGGATACTGAAAATAAAATAGAAAATAAGGGAACTTAAGTGGAAAGAAAAGAGAGGTAATGATATTTTTTTATTATCTACTATGGAGTCTCGTCTATTATTCGCTCGGCTCAACAATACCTCACGATTTTTAGGCAGATCTTTTTCTTTTTGATGACAAACAAACTGGCTCATCATTAGCCAATACACATCAACAAGAAAATAACATTTTTTTTAAAAGTTTAGTCTGTAATTTCTGAGAATGCTTGACTTCCTAAATATTTATTTCTATGAGTCATTTTTTTAAAAAATTATTTTAAATGTTTTACTAATCATTTTGTTTTCCCCCTGTTAACTCGTAATTTTGTTTATATTTATTTTGCAAATTTTAATAAACATCCCCTTTTTAAATAGAGAAAAATAATTTTAATATTTTTTACTTAGATGCCGTGGGGAACATTTCGCTTTAAAGCGAACGACAGTATGGCAAGCTGAACACTGAAAATAAAATAGAAAAGAGAAAGAATTTAAACAGAAAGAAAAGAGAGATAATGATATTTTTTTAAATTATCTACAATGAAGTCTTAACCACTATTCGCTTGGCTCAATAATCCCTCACGATTTTTAGGAAAATATTTTTATTTATTTATTATTATTAATATTATTATTATTATTATTATTTTTTTATGCTTAACAAATTGGCTTATCATCAGTCAATGCACGTCAACAAGAAAATAAAAAAAATTTCTCCGTGACTTCTGAGAATGCTGGACTTCCTAAATATTAATTTCTATAAGTCTTCTTTTTTAATTACTTTAAATGTTTTACTAATCATTTCGTTTTCTCTCTGTTAACTTGCAATTTTGTTTCAATTTATTTTGCAAGTTTTAATAAACATCCCTTTTTTGTCAATAGAGAAAATTTTTTAATTTTTTTTTACTTAGATGCCGTGGGGAACATTTTGCTTCAAAGCTAACGACAGTATGGCCAACTGAATACTGAAAATAAAAGAAAAAAGAAAAGAAGGTAAATAAAGAAATTGAAATAAAAGGGAGATAATGATATTTTTTTATAACTTACCATGGAACCTAGTCCACTATTTTCTTGGCTCAAAAATCCCTCACTATCAAATTGCTTCATCAAAATTAATATATCAATCAATTAAAAGATCCC
The DNA here is from genome assembly GCF_982258835.1 of Parasteatoda tepidariorum. Lineage (NCBI taxonomy): Eukaryota > Metazoa > Arthropoda > Arachnida > Araneae > Theridiidae > Parasteatoda > Parasteatoda tepidariorum. Next base: position 41,808,001 of record NC_141755.1, read on the forward strand.
CAAAGTTTTAATTCTATTAATAATCATCTGGTTTCATGTATATAATTCGATTATATTGAAATAAAGTTAGAACCGTGTTAATTTGCTCGGTTACCAGTGCAAATTCATCCACAATTTTTTTGAAACTCCCAATTAATTTTTGCTTTTTATAATTAAAAAAAATAATGAAGCCAAAAATTATGTATAGCAATTGGGTGAATAGTTAGCTCTAAATCTTGTTATACAATTTAAAACAGTTATTTTTTACTCCATATTTTATTCCATAACACAGTTTTACTTAAAATTTGTTAACAGCGTAAATTTAACTTATAAAAAGCTTAATATAACATCTTTACAGTCTAATAATTGCAAACTTAAAACCCTAATAAAGAGATTTTTTTAGCGTTTGTCTTAGCTTGCCACACAGTATGTCAATTTTAATTATTCTATTCAATATTTGGTTCGGGTTTTTTGAAAGATTTCTGTTTCTCTGTGTCAACATTTATGTATTATAGTATGGCTAATAGTCTTGAACAAATTGTTGGGATTTAGCTACCATTTCTTTTTTTTATTATTTTTTTTTACTATCCCTTAAATAAATAAAAGTTGAGAACAAAATGATTTTTTCCTGAATAATATGAACATTAGTTATCACTGTAACAATCTAGATGTTTAAGTCTCTGAATGGTTAAATGTTTAAGCCATATTTATTCCGCATTTATGGAGCCATCAACTTTCACCATTTAACATTTTTTATCATTTGACTTAATTGCTTTTATCTATCACCTTCGTACACATTACAATTTATTTTATAACCATCGTTGAAAAGTCGACCCGATTTTTTGGATTTACTACTAATGTTCAATTCCTTAACCTTGTAATTTCGAACCCAATTTAGAAGACAAGGGAATTCCTGTATCAGGAAATGGGAGAAATTTGCTTTCGTGGAGGACTTTTTAATGAAACTTATCCGCATTTGCAATACACGGTGAGGAAAACCACGAAAACCTCCCACAGTTACTGAGGATATTTTACGTCAGCATAGTCGGTGCAACCCGGATGCGGAATTCATATCGACCAGTCATTGCTGGGATTCGAACCCAGTTCACCTCATTGCAAGGCAAACGTTCTATCCCCTGTGATATCACGGTTCTCATTCACATTATAAAAAATTTAAATAGGTTTTAAATTAAATTCTAGTGGAATTTTTTTTATTTAAAACATATTTTTATTTTATAATTGAATTTGAGCAAGACGATTAACTCTTAAAAAATATCTGAATTGGTTTTATTGGTCAGTTGCAAATTTTATTGCAACTGATAACAACGCAAACAATTAAATATGTACTGACTTAATTTAAATAAACTACGGTCTTTTATAGTTTTAAAACTTTTGAAAAAAAAATTCAAATAAAAAAGCATTTGAAATGATTTTTTCCAATTTAATCAAAATTTAACAATTTTCATCAGGTTTTTTACTTGCAACAAAGTTACATATTTCGAAGAATTAAAATGAGCAAGTCCTCTCCCGAAATAAAAAAAGAAGAAGAAAAGAAACAAATAAAAATACCGTAATATCCGATCCCCACCAAAAAAAAGTATATAAACCAACTAATTATCAACTCTCGGAAAAAAGTCAAGTGGTAATTGACTTACCATAATACCTAGTCATTTTCGAAACAGCCGCACGTGCGCAGTTGACCTTTGCGCGAACCTTTTCAAGAATTTTCCGGATTCGCTTAAAAAGAAAAATATCCACTTTGACCCCCCAATTTGTTTTACATGTAAACAGGCATTATTATTCCTCTTAATTAATTATTTTAAGAAGAATACAAAAACAATACTGCACCTAGGAGCAAAGTAGTATCGGAATCCTAAACATGTCAACTATTTATTTTTGTTTACATTTATATTAAATTAGCCTAAATACATAATTGTGTAACACTCATATTAAGGTACATGCATATTGAAGTTTAATTCTTTTTTCTCTTTCTAAAGAAAATTTCTATTTTTTCCTCTATTTCTATTATTTATTTCTAAAGAAATTTTCTATTTTCTACAATAATTAATTTTTTTCTCCTGAAAAGAGAGATAAAAATTTATTTTTGCTTCTGTAGGCAAATTGAACTATAGTTGTTGAATATTTGGATCACGTTAATTCTTAAACTTTAGTGTAATAATAATAAGAATAAAAGTTTCACTGTTTAATTCGTCAAATTTTTAAGCATATTGTTACAGTTTTTATGTGAATTTTACATAATAAAAATAAAATGCATTTTGTCTGCTACAAACTTCTACGTGAGAATATGTTTCAAAATGTCACAAAAGTAGGTGATATAGTTAAAAAAAATTATCATTGGTGATAAAAGTAATGAAAAATAATGTCGTTGTTAGCAACCTTGGAATAATAACGCATTCTACAAACGACAATAATCATAAGCGGCAAACATTTTTATGTATGTATGTTACGGTTAAAGTAATGAATCCAGTTGTTATTAATACTAACCTATCAATACTAATAATAACCGCTTCTTTTGGTAAAAGTGTGAAATATTATAGTTATTCGCTTTAATCAGTTATTATTAATAATAACCAATGAAGTTTATTCAATGTAATTAAATGGTTTTTGACATTACCACTGGGACATGGGTGGGCCTCTTTGTATATGTGTTACGTTTAAAGTGATAAATCCGTTTATTATTTATACTAAACTTTCAAAATTAATAATTGGTCAAAGAGAGAAATAAAAAGGGGGGATATCTATATCGTGATCTGTGGCAGAATAATCGTCAAGTCTTGGCAACTTCTGGGGAAACTTAAAAAACTTCAAAAAAAAAAAAAAAAAAAAAAAAAGCAGAAGAGGACCAACTTGAAGGATATAACTCCTAGCCACCTCCGGGCAAACATCTACAAATTCTTTCTTTTTTCTTTTTTTTAAAATTTTCTAGTTAAAAATCAATTTGGTGCCTTGGCAATTGTAGTTGGCGGGGCAGATCACGATACGGAAATATCCCCAATTAAAACCATGAAAGAATGACATTGACCAAATGTCACTGGCTATTAGAAATAATAACCAGTTAATGTGATAAATTCGCTTAAGTTATTCACTTTAATCGGCTTCTTTGATTGTTATTAATATTGACCGGTTTGTATTAATAATAACCGACTATTCACAATGACCGTAACATATATAATACGAACAATATTCAATGAATGGCACAAAAACTCCTTTAAAAACTGTTTTAAAACTTCCTAAAAAAATTCCTTTGAAATCAGTTGCTCCTAAAACATCTCGTAATCGGTTTGACAGATTGATGTTTCGTTAACAAAGTCAAAAAACAAATAAATATAAAATGAATAATTTTGATCCAAGTATTAAGAATCATTTAAAAAGAGAAATTTTGCCTTTAGAGCCTTTTCTCACTAATATAAGAAATGCCTTAAATGTGTTTTCAAATATTTCCAACTTTGCAAAGTGATCTTTATTTTACTTATTTATTTTTTTATCAATTATTTTTTATTTAGTTATTTATTAGTATATATTAAGGAAATAAGAGAGTTGGTAATGTCAGAATTTATGATTTATTGATGGTACATATTTCATAACCAATTAATTTAAATTATTAAGTTTAAAAATCAAAATGAAATAAATTAAATTACAAAAAAAATTAAAATAAGTAAATGTAAATACGATTCACTACAAAATGAGGAAAATTATGATCTCCGTAAGGCGATCACAGGTTAGCCTTTGGCAAAATGGTTGTTGTCTAATTTTTTTTAGAAAGGTAACTTTATTGTGTATTCATCTTGAACATCTTTAACTGTTAATCCTGAACTGCTCGGTAAAAAGATTTCACAAACAGATTTAAATGCAGCTCAGATACATTCTGTGTAAATCTTTTGATGACTGAATAGACATTGAACAGCTAATCGAGATCAATATTAACATTTTCGGATTGGTACAATGGTGTTTGGTGGACATTGTAAGCTGCATCATACACCCGTTTCGAATTCACAAGTTCATGCATGAAATATGATTTGAAAGCTAGGCTTTTTTGCGATTTTACATGAATAGTGAATGGATCATTCATATTGCGTGGAAGATAGTCTACGGTCTTGTGCAAGTGATTGGGTACGTTGACAATGGATAAAAATTTGCAAAAACTGAGAAAAAGGCAGCGATTTTGATAATTTTAATCTAGTTGAAAAAGTGTCACCAAGTTAGCGATTTTTAAAAAAGTTTAATAACTTTTCAAATATTTAAGTTATTTGTCTGTTCTAACACCCAGATAATTATTCATGGCAAGATTACATATGTAGTTCAAAATCATCGCATTGCTTTAAATGTAAGGCACTTAAACTATGGCTTTTTTGTTTTCCTTGGCGACAGAACTTCGAAAAGCACTGCTAAAGCAATTCGTATTGGGCTTAATTGAACAGAAGAGGATTGGAATTGAATATTAGAAAATTATTTGATACCTTTGACAAATTTATGCAAAACTTCTCATCATTATCCATATTACATAATTAAAAACATGTACTTTTGTAATAGTTACTGTCTTCCTTTTTTTTTATTTATTTTATTGGAATGTTTAAACGACAGCTGTCAAATAACGAATTATAGTCCGTCATCTGACGATTTCTAAACGTGGCCAAAATTGGCGTTTTTGGCGGAAAAAGCAATTCACGAATAGAGTAAATCCGTATGAGTTTGGTGTAAACATTCTACATTATTGGTGATTAGATTTATCTACACCTTTAAAAGTGCATACGACCACTCGATTTGGTATTAACGTGAGATAAAACATTCATTCACTCTTTTTTTAAACACCGATTTCGAATAGATAGAACACAACAGTTTTTGCAGATTAGAAAATGTTGTCTTTATGAATTAGAACGATCTTATTAGAAAATGCTGTTTTATACAGGCGTGCAAAATTTGAGCATTGAAAGATGTTAGAAAAATTCTGACTGATTTTATATGGATAACTGATATTAAATGTGGTCCCTATTTTTTTTTTCAGCTTCTTATGTATTATTCATAAGCTAGGTTAAGATATTTGAAGAAAAGTGCCTGTTTTACATACACTGCGTGATAGCGAAGATCAAATTACAAATCAAGTGAGGTATTTTTCCTGATGTATATTTTAATTTTGTAATTGAATGAGATATAACTCAAGCTGATAGGAATTTAGAAGTTATTAAGTTTTGTTTATAAAAAGTACAGTTTTGTATCAACATCTAGTCACTCTTTTGAAGTTGTTTAAAAGCGAGTGGAGAACTAATGACCAAAGGGAAAGAACGGTTTATGTCCATTTTTTTTAAATAAAAAATGGCAATCTGATCATCATCTCTTGCATTTTGAGAATTATTTAGTTTTGTCAAATCAATAAGGAAAATATCTTCTCCCCGAGAGTTATTACAATTTATACTGGACTATGCCGGGGAAAAACGATTCCTATCCACTCGTTGAAAAGGCGGAAAAAGAAAAGTATAGTGAAGAAGATGATGGGAGTCCAACGGGGAGAAGTTCGTGGTAAAAATGGTTTCCGTCCGACCCGATTTTCAAATTTTATTTTTTCTCAGCATCGAAAATTCTATGGTTTAAAATTTTTGTAAATTAATTTGTGTGATATTAGTGTAGAACTTTATTTTCATAATATCGATCGTATGCTGCCTTATGAACAATCTCAAATCTACAATTCGTTTTTTTCCTTAGAATTAGCTTTCTACGGTTTCTACGTTTTTTTATTTTATTTTATTTCCTCGGGCTAAATCGAATGAGATAAAAGCAAAATCAAAGGGATTAATGTTTTAAAATTTATGCTAATGTGAAAAAAATGTGCTAAAATGCCTGCTTTACATATAGATAATTTATAATTTTATATATAGATAATTGAGTCATTGGGCAGTATGTATTTTCGATGCTGAATCCAAAAGAACTAAAAATCAGTGAATAAATAGCTTCAAAGTTCTTGTTTGAAAAAATAGATGGATTAATTTTTAATTGATTATTTAAAATTTTGTAAAAATTATCTAGTCCTCTGACATACTTGATTTATTCAACTACTTATGGTAGAAAAGGTTCATGGTGTCGACATCTATCGACGTTAAAGTAAACTTTTTTAAATAATATCAGACTTTTTTTTTGCATTAAGCTTGAGTGTAAAAGTGTTAAGAGATACTCTTTTTGAAATAACTCAATATTATGTATGTAAAATAGATCTAAATTAAATTTTATAGATATATTTATCTATAAAATATGATATATTTATATATTATGATATATTTATATATTATATTCTTTTTATAGATATATTTATCTGTGAAAAAATGAATATAAAAATTAAAATTTCGCACTGAGTTGTTTTATAAAACGAATCAGCATTCAGATTTACAAAAAAGAAAAAAATATGAAATTTGAATTTTACAATTACTTTTAAAGCGTTTAATCATATAGTTTTTGCTTAATAATTATATCATTCATCAAAAACAAATATTTATTTATTTACTTTTTTTTGCCACAAAGAGGGTAATATCAAAAATCAAAACCACCAAACACTATTTTGTACTCTAAACATTAATATATTACCTTTTATTAAACAGCTTTACTCTTTTATTTCTCCTTATGATATTTTTTATCTTTCTTTTAATTTTGTTGGCAGCTGGGTGGGTGAACTAATAAAAATGAAGCATGCGATTTAATTGATTGTAATAAATCTAGCAAATTAATTTAATGTTTAAGCAATTATTAAATTTCGAATCTTTCACTTTAATGCATCTGCAATTATTATTTTTTTTTCTGAATACCAAAGAGATAAATCTTTAAATGAAGGAGAGATGAGTTAAAGAAATTATGGAGTATGCTTATTGTTGAGGCACTTTTCCAGAAATTTTTTTATTTATTTCTTATGAGAAAGTAATTTTATGGATTTAGAGAACGACTAAGAATTCAACAACAATAAAATAATCACGACCTCTTTTTTTTAAAATGTAAAATTCTAAATAATAGGTTTAAATATGCCATGTTTTGAAATAATTTTATTTAATATTCATAGATGACAGCACTATAGAAACGAAGCAAATGATTTTCTTTCTTGTAAATCGGAAAATAATTCAAAACTTAACCTTCATTTTAAACAATACCGTATGCTTTAATTTTAAATGTATGTTAGTCTTCTAAATTAAATATATTTTTTAAAATTATTTTTTGTTTTAGTCTCATGTTACCAATAAAATTATATATAAAAAAAAAAATTATTCTTAAGATACTCTTTTTCTACGCTAGCAGATGGCAGCACCATAACTAACAAAATTTATTTTCAATTTCTTTTTTTCCTTCTACAGTTGGGATTAACAAAAAATGAGGCAACGTGCCTTAATGGTTTCAATTTTTTTTCGAAAAAATATTTGAGTCTTAAGATTTTTTTTTCTTATGCACTAGCAAGTAACAACACCATAGCATGCAAGAATTTATTTTCAAAACTTTTTTTTTTCCCTCTTCTTTTTTCAATGCTCGTTTGAGTTGACAAAAAATCAGGAAAAGTGCTTTAATGGCTTTCCCCTCTTTACCTTTCTAGAAAAAAAATTTGAAATTAATATATCACATATAAGCAATGTATTAGTTAATTTTTTCGATCTTTTCTTTCTCATTGAAAAATGGTAACTAGTTTTTAAATTACTCTGGTAGAATTACCTGGTACTTAGTATCCACTATTGATTTGGATACTTTTGGTAGCATACACATGAAAAATGAGTTTAAATTATAAGTTATTCTAATTAAAAATATTAAAGTTAAATCGGTCAGCACCTTTTAATTAAATATATTTTTTAATAAAAGTAAAATGTTTTGTTCGAAGAAAATTCAAAGATCAACATACAACTGAACTTGGGGGGGGGGGGGGACCTGTCTTGTTTCTTATTTACAGCCTGAAAGAATATTTAAAACATATAAATGAACATTTGAAACAAAATTTTATGTTAAAAAAATCACCATCGTTAAGATTCTGGTTGTGTTTTACACACTATTATATATATATATATATATATATATATATATATATATATATATATATATATATATATATATATATATATATATATATATATATATATATATATATATATATATCCATAAATACAATTTGCATAAGTATATTTAAAAAAATAAATATGTTTATGCAAATTGTCAAGCAGTTTTATTACAATGTTTTTAAAGTGAAATTATTATCATAAGTAGTATTTTTTGCTTTTCTCCACATCGTGTAAGTTTTCTGTTTACAAAATCGAGCAAATCAACATAAAGATTCATAATGAAAATATTAATTGAAAAGAATAATGCCAAAAATTTATTTCTTCTTTGCAACAACAAAATCCCACGTCAAATATATTTTTATCACCTTCCCGCTCTTAATTCTCATCCGTTTAGATTGAGTTTAAGGACAAGAAAGAAATCAATTATGAACAGTCAGATTGCGAAGTCTATCAAACAAACTTAAGTAATCAGCTATTCATACGCAAGCATCAAGTTACAAGCATTTTAAATTTTTAACATTCTAAATTAAGTTTTTTGATGTAGAAATACTACAGAATAGAGTAATAAAGAACAGTTTAAGTTTCCTACTGATGGCCTTGATTACTTAGGTGATTATGGAGCTTTTTGCGCGATTTTTTTTTTAAGCAGCTTTTAAGAATGCAAAATCATTAACATTCTTCATTTTCCGCATTGATCTTACAAGAAAGTAACGACCTTGAGATTTAGGGTGGTGCAAGATATACTAGTTTAACGAGGATATTGTAGCAAAAAAAAGAAGAAAAAAACTCTGTTTTAAAGAGAACTCAAAAGGTGGCTATTTAAAATTGACATATTTTGTAGCCTTATGGGAATGAAGTGATTGTTAGAATTTTTTTAGTCTTTTCTTGGAATCGGGTTTCATAGTTGCTTATGACGTATGTTTCACTGTTCAATACGTGGGAATTTATTTAATGTTGACAAACAACCAGTGTTGGAAATCAACTACATTTGACAGATATCAATATCTGTAGCTATTATCGTTTTTATTAATTGCTTCTCTAATAGTTTTTGATAATAATCAAATATTTTTTTCTCGCAGTTGACTCGTCAGTTATTTTTAAGTATATATCATCAGTTAAATTATTGATTGTTTCAAAAATTGTTACAATTTTTTAACTTTATACCAGTAAAAATGCTAAGAGAAGCTAGGCACGCTTGCAATTTAAGGTTTTAAACAAATGCATATTTGTAACTGACATTTTGATATTAAAAAAAAAAATTAATAAAACAAAAAGGTTATTGCAAATATAAATTAATATAAAAGCATATCACGGAATATTCGGTCAAAGTAATCGTGACAATTTGTTTCCTAAATATCTTTAAACAAAATACCGGATTCTGAAAAGATTTAAAATTTTTTTTTTATTACATCAAGGATTTAAACACAGGACTCTATACTTGACCTAGACCACAGATAAAACATAAAACGGAAAATCAAAAATATTTAATTTTGAACCCAGATTTGCATGTGTGTCAAATTATTCTTTAAATTTGTTGCTTGTGCAGGTATTGACCCAATTTTATTCCCACGGTATTTATAATAAATAACGAAACTATTAAAAAAAATGTGTTAAAACTCCAGAACTATTTAAAATTAGTACAAAGTTCAAGAGAATCTTTAATTTTTCCCTGTTAATTTTACACTAGTAAAACAAATTCAGGAAGAAAAAAGAATTGATAAAAAAATCTTTCTCGACAATAGTATAAAGAATCCAATTAAAAAACATTGTTGCAAAATCTTTATTGGTAATAGTGTTAAGTAAATACTAAAAAAGACATTATTGAAAGAAAGAAAAAGAAAACTTGAAAAAACATTGTTGAAAAATCTTTATTGGCAATAGTGGTAAGTAAATACTAAAAAAAGGCATTGTTGAAAGAAAGAAAAAGAAAATCTGAAAAAACTTTGTTGAAAAATCTTTATTGGCAATAGTGTTAAGTAAATACTAAAAAAAGACATTGTTGAAGGAAAGAAAAAGAAAACCTGAAAAAACATTGTTGAAAAATCCTTCTCGACGATAGTATTCTTTAGAACCTAACAAAAGGAAATCAGAAATATCATTATCAAAAACTGGTAAAATCAGTTACTCCTTACAACCACTTCAGTCTATAGCAATCCAAAAGTAAATAATATAATAACCTGATTGGAGAATTGACATTCCTAATTTTAGCAAGATTTGTTTAAGATTCCTTGAGTTAAAACTATGGAAATAATATTTACTTTATGAATATTTTTTTTTCATTAGTGAATTTGCGTTATTTTTAAATTTTGAAGAATTTTAGAAAGAAATTACATTTAATCTTTAGTATTTACCAACTCCTTATTACAAAAAAAGACTATTTTTTCGTAAAAAAATATTCTATTTGCATTCTGTTAATTTTCAAAATTAAACTGCAGATTTTCCTTCTTCATTTGGTGAATCACAATTCTAAAGTATGTCAAAAATAAAATAGATATTATTCTCGAAATTTAACATTTTTGATAGGCTTACGATCTTATTTGAGGCTGTTATTGAATATTTTCTGATAATCTAACGACCTTTAGTTCTTTAAGTTTTAGTTCCTTAAGTATGTTTTCAAAGATAATGATTTTCGATGTGAAATATAATTTTTTATCTTTGTTAAACAAGCGTAATTTAATATGAATGAATTATTGAGTAGTATTCAATTAAAAGAAGAATATCTGGCAAGCGGTTTTAATTTTATTTTATAACCATCGTTGAACAGACGACCCAATTTTTTTGGATTTACGACGACTAATAATCAATTCCGTAGCCTTATAATTTTGAACAAAGAATAAATGAAAAATAAATCAACAAATATGGTCAAGATGTTTACAAACAACAGTAAGAGTATAAAGTTTAAATTGGAAGGTTATTTGATAATATCCTTTGAAAATCGCATCGATGAATAATTTATATTTTATTGTTTGAAAGATTTTCAGAAAAGGCTATTTCTACTGCTTTGATGTTAGTCTAAAAAAGCTGGTGTGTTTTTGTTTTGTTTTTGTTCACTTGACTCACAACGTAATCATTGTGTTTTGAGACTATCTTGAGTAGTATTTCTTGTACACGTGTATTTGTTACCTGATATATTATTTACGTTTAAAAGAAGAATCGTAACAAGAATCGTCATTTGAAAACCTGTCATTTAAGACGTAAAAATTGACATTTGAAAAAAGAATCGTTATAAAACACTTCATACCCTTGCTAACAATATACCAGCTTCGAAATTTAAACCTAAATGATAATTTGTAAAATGAACTTAATCTTGCTGATCGAACAATACGCTAACGCTTACGTATGATGTTGCAAGGCTTGCACCAAGAAGAAACAATAATAAGCAAGTAAAAACAGGCCAAATCAGAACTGCCAAAAAAGCGAATTCTTTCTAAATTTAGCAATCATGTCACTTTTTTTAACAATACATCTTTACATAACTAAAACAAATTTTCACTTCAAACTCACCAGAATTACTTAATATCATTAATATATTACGAAATACAGCAGATCTGAGCTCAGAAATAACAAGATTTATTTCTTTTATTAAAAATTAAATTATCTGCTTGAAAATATCGCCTCGCAGAATAAACTGCAATAAGCAGCTGGGTACTTTCTAACCGGAAGTAGAGCAGGTCAAGAACTCGAGATAGAAGTTGTTTTTATTTATATTGAACACGCAATCCATACTCAATGTTGCGTACATAGGATTTTTATATTCAACTATAGTTGTTTGATACATTTAGAAGTATTTTGTCACTTTCATACTACTTTGACAAATTTTGGTCATTTAATTAAGAAATCCTTTTTTACAAGTGTATTGTCCAAACAATATAACATATGCAAAGCAGATAGTGTTTCCCATTAATTTATTAATTAAGATTATCTGATGTCCTACAATCTAACAAAAAAGTTTTTATACTGTTAGTTTTATTTTACACATATATATCATAAATATCGTATGAATTCAGAATTAATTGCTGTTAACTTTAATCCCTCCCGCTCCTTTTTGATAAGAGCCCTATACTTAATTTATTATTGTTATGGTATGTCAGGAAATCAACCAAAATTAAATTAATCTGCAATTGTTTTCAAGAATTGCAAATATGCAGTCGTTCAAGAGTGTGATGAGTATCGATCAGACCAATTAGAAACACCGCTTTTTAATTGCTAGTCTTTTTTATGTTCTTTTTTAAAAATACAACTGTATGAAAGATATAAAACAATGAGTACATTAAAAAGAAATGTTTCTAAAAAAATAATATATTGTTTCTTACGTCATGCCAAAACAGTCCTATCAGGTAATTAAAAAAAAAATAATTTCTAAAAGAATATTGAATTATTTCTTATGTGACGAAAATTTGCTAATACCACGACGAAAATTTGCTAATACAATCACTTCAGTTAATAGAAATATTAGTTTCTAAAAAATTATTTAGATTATTTACGTCACATCACGACAAAAATGTATAAAAGCAATCACCTCAGCTAATTAAACGAAAATACGTTTAAAAAAAATATTGAAATATTTCTTACGTCACACCATGACAAAAATTTGAAAATACAATCACTTCAGCTACTAAAAAAATTTGTTTCTAAATAACTGTTTAAATTATTTACGTCACACTGAGACAAAAATTTGTAAAAACAATCACTTCAGCTAATTAAACAAAAATAGGTCTCAAAAAAAAATATTGAAATATTTTTTACGTCACACCAAGACAAAAATCTGCAAAAGCATCCCCATCAACAAATTTTTTTTTTAAAAAAACAAAAACTTTTTATAAAAATATTAAATTATTTCTTACGTCCCAACCCGACAAAAATTTGCAAAAACTGTCGTATTAGCTAAATTTTTTTCACTCTTATAATTAAAAAAGAGGCAAAATGTTAACGAAAGAAAAAAATTGCATTCATTATTTTGGGGTAAGAACTTAAGAAAAAACAAAAACAATTATAAATTATTTGCTACGGGGTTATACGAATTGAATTTACCACGCTATAAACAAACACAAACCAGAAATACTTTCTAACCCCAAATTATAAAGCAAACATTGTTTTTGTTATTTACATTTGTCTCTCGTTATAGAGCCAATGAGTAAAAACGTTTTTTCCGCTCCATGTGATGTGAACCCGGAAAAACATACGCATTTACACGTGAAAAAGCTTTATTAATCGGCAGATACTCAATTACACTACTTTTTGAAGTAACCCGTGCCACGCATGGGATACTACGATCTCGAGTTTACTATACGATCTAATTAGAAGAGAAAAATGAGAGTGGAAAAATAAGTTTAATTTTCCAGTAATTCGTACGTATTTTGATAAAATTTGTTCAACTATTTTTGTGAAATGAACTCAGTAAACTCATTAGGTTGGCACGACATTTTTGTCAACATATTAAATATTTTGCACTTAGCAAATGTAGGTGCTCTTAATTGCGGTTCTTTTTCTGGAAAGTTCGAAATAATTCTTGAAAGAAGTTTCTTTTTTTCTTTTATTTTATTTATAAATTTAAATTATTTTTTTACTCATAACTATTTATTATTTTTTTATATTATTGAGTTATAAAATACGGATTTTTTTTATCGTTTATTTAAAAAGTTTTTAAATATTTTTTTAAAGCAAAATCTAGTGGTTAATCTTTTGTGACGTCGCATTTCAATGATTAAGTGTTGTCTAATCTTTTTGTATGAATTAAATAGTTTTTTTTTTTAAATTTCATTTGCGTCATAATTTGTTATTTATTCTAAGTAAAAAGTAAAATCCAAAGCCTTCACTTATTTTTTTTAAAAACTATTTTCTTAAAACTATTTTTTTCTTAACTATTTTTTGTAACTATTTTTTTAAAACTATTTTTTTTTAAAAACTAAATATTTGATCAAATTTTCCTTATCAATTTTTTCAAAAGTCAATTTAATTTGATCCATTAACCTAGAGATCCATTAACCCGAGGGTCACGGGAACATTTACTGCAACATATCGTTTAGAGCCGCGATGGCTCAGGGGATAGAGCGTTCGCCTTCCAATGAGGTGAACCGGGTTCGAATCCGCATCTGGCTTGCATCGACCACAGTGCTGACGTGAAATATCCTCAGTGGTAGATGGATAATGAGTCCCTTTGCCATCTGACTAACCGTGGGAGGTTTTGTGGTTTTCCTTTCCATATAACATAAATGCGGTTTAGTTCTATCCAAACGTGCTCCACGAAGGCAAATTTCTCCCAATACTTGATCCAGGAATTCCCTCGTCTTCTAGACTGGGTTCAAAATTTACAAGGCTACGGCATTGAACATTAGTAGTCGTAAACTCAAAAATTGGATCGACTGTTCAAGAACGGTTTAAGAAAAAAAAACATATCTTAAACTTATAATACTAGCATAAACTTATTTTGTATTTATTTATTTATAGTTTTTATTGCAAATTTATTTAGTTATATCTTAAAAAATATTCAATGTATAGGTATCTCTTCCATTTCTAACACTCACAAAATAAATAAAAGTAAAACAAAAACGATATATAAGTATTCACAACATCAAGGAATCATTTTAGAAACAGCTCCATAAGCCACATTTGATTTGAAATCCAGATTATAATCTGAAGCGGTTGACTTCATTATTTAATTTGATTTTCAGGATTTCATTGAGCAAGGATTAAATATTAAAATCAACCTTCGTAGCTTTGCCTGCTTTCGTTGGATTCCAAAGTGAGATTAGGCTTTCATACCTACAAGATTCCTTTTGTATGAAAATTGCATCATGACCTTCACTATTCATTCCCAAACTTGAACAAAATATTTTTTGATATAATAAATCATGCTTTGATGAAGCAAAGCTGTATTTGGCAAGAAAGATTTAATATCCTTTTAGCTGCGCAACTTTTGCGCAAGCAAAGAATTTTAAGAAAGAGTTTTAAAAAGATTCTGTTTCAAATATTCATAAATGTCTTAAAATTCTCTGTAGAAGAATTTTTGCAGCTCTTTTTTTTTAGGTTATATTATGTTAGGTAAGGTTAACTGTGATAAATTTGTGATAAAATTGGATAAGGTTAATTGCGATTCCTAAAAATTTTGTTAGCCTAATGGAGCATGAGAAATGACTTATGGTGTCATCTGATGAGATGTGATCATAAGAGAGGTTTGACAATATCTAGTTTGTCTTTAAATTTAACCATTTATTTAGCTGAAGAGCACCAAACAGCAACACAATATCGAGAAGTATCACATGCTGCTTTTGCTTATTAGTCATTTGAAATACTCTAAGAAATTTCCGTAAAATTTGCAGAGTTGGCCTTCAATTTATACGGCCAGCTCCATCTTTGAGAGAAAAAAAAACACTGCTCTTCTTTATAGTAACAAATTCAGACAATATTATGAGAATTGATCGTTATTTTATACGATTTCCATTTAAGGTTTTCTGACGTTATTTGGGGAAGTACTCCATTTTCCATGGTGTCAACAGCATCAGATTATGGACACAAGTGTTCCGTGTTTGAATCCAATCGGCACCAAGAAACATCTTTTTGGCAATATCTCTGCATATTGAATGCACAACTCTCACACTTTCAGACAGAAAGCAGCATAACACTATTAAATTAATCTGTTAAATCTAAAATTAATCTGTTAGATTATAGGTGTTATATTTGTACTAAAATATAAAGCACAAAAAGAAGTAATTCGAAAAAATTTTTTTTAGTTCAAAGTCAAAAGTTTAAAAATTATTGAGTTTGTAAATGAAAGAAATTACAACGACAGATAATTGTTTGTCCTCGATCGAAATAACTACAAATTTGAAAAAATATTGTTTGAAAGTAAGCTCTGTACGGTAGATTCGACCATTAGTGCAGAAAAAGACACTCGCGTTTCATGCTTTATTTTATAACTAACAATTATTAAAATGCAAAATATAATATTTTTCAATTATTTTGATCTAAATATATACAAAATAATAAAGCATAAAAAATATGTTTAAAATAAAGTTCTGTTTTAAAGGGCCTGCATAGCCAAGAGAAATTTAGAATGATTTTTCTTTATATATTTCTGGATCTAAATTAATTTATTCTTCATCTACTGATGTCTAATTGACAATTTTTGTCTTTGTCTTTACAAATTAACACGGGCTTTCGGTCTTAAGATGGAATAAAAAATAAGTAAGGTTTAAATAATTTAGTGATTATTTTGTAAAAATTAGTTACAAAATAATTTTGTTCATATTAGTCTTAATATTGTTTTTAAATAATACTGAGCAATATTAATACATTTTATCTAAGTTTTGATGGGTAAATGTAAAAAAATAAAAAATATATGCAATTTAAATTTAAAAAAATTCGTTTAAGTTAAAAATAATCCGATATTTTTGCTTTGTTTTTTTCATTTAAAAAAACAGGTATTTTTCCAACCCTAATGTCTATTATGACGTTTCTTGATATTTTATAGTTGTAATTAGATATAAATAATAATTACATATTATATTTAATTATATTATATAATATAATTAAATATCATAATTCGAAAAATGCAAAAAATTTGATGCTTTGTCAAAAGTTAGTGTTTTTTATTTTTATCTTACGTACTTAAAAATCGAACCAATAAGATTTACCGGTTCAAAATAGCATATCGTCGGTGAGTTTTTTCATTTAAACATAGCATGAAATGCGAATTTTCAGTTTTTAGTCCAAATTTAAAATTAAACATGGAACTGGATACTTAAACATCAAGAAGAACTCTCGCACCCACACTATGACGCCTCTGACGTCAGCACCATTTAATCTTTATCAGCAAAATGGCGCATTTTTAATAGCATTAAAGTTTGGCAAAATTTCTCTACATAAGTTAGAATGTAATTAGATAATAATAATAATAACTTAATTAAATTAGTTGAAATATAAATCTTTATCGTCTACTTCTTTTATTTAACTTAGATTTATTATTTGTTTGTGTATTTTATTATAACCGTGATACATATTTGTTTTGTGTACCTGGCAGCTTCGATGCATAATTAATTTGTTTACTTTCCGCATTGCTTTGTGCCTGTCTTTGTGTTAAGTAAGAGCTATATAGTGAAGGAATTGAAATATTTGAGAAAGATTCTTTGTGAAAGAATTTAGAATGTCTCACTTAAGAGAATTCATGCTCGACGGACTTGGCATATTCAAAATACAATGGAAAGAACAGTTGCAAACCTAACCAAATGCCACGTTTCAACAACCAATCAAGATCGAGATACCCACCCTACGTCACTTACAGGCATCCCATTACATGCTTACCTTTTCTTACTTATTTGAACACTAAATATAATCGTTACGTGGCTAAGTCTCATTCATCAGGGTCGATATGGCTGTTTATACTGCACATGTAAGTTTTCATGCGATGTCTTTGTATTCAGAACTCTAAACGATTAAGAACTCGAAATTTGTACAATGTAAATTTACCACCACTATAATAAAATTATAGCACCCAAGGCACAGTTGAGAAAGCTTTAAATAGAGACTAATTTTAATAAAATGTACCAAAAGTGATTTATGCAAATGGACCATATCACATTTAAAATTTTATTCTTAAATAAAAGAACAATACTCATAAAAGAAGTTTCTAAAATGAATCAAATACTAGGTCCATTTCCTTTAAATACTTGTTTCGACCTGTGTCCATTTTCGTAAATGTATATTTTGATCTGTGTCCATTTACTTAAATACGCATTACGAGCTGTGCTATGTTTAAAAGATCACCGATGATTTTCACATGATTATCTTACCATCTAAACCAAAATCATTTTGTGTACTATTTATTTTCAATTTTCTTTACTTTAAAATAAATTAAATGTAATCGCCTTTCCATTGTTAGTATATTCGCTATTAGAAACTCGCTTTTCGCACACCAGTAGTTTAGAATTTACCAAAGAAAAAGACATCATAAACGAGAGAATTTTAAGACAAAGGGGTTGAATGGATGATTTGCATTCAAATATCAGGCAGAACCATTTTATGAGTAGTAAAAATAAGAAATATATCTATATGTGCAACCGAAGACTGTTCTTCATTCTATTAATGTAGAGATTTCACAAGATATTCAATAAAAATATCTTTCTTGATAGAGTAGAAATATTACTGGGAAATAGGTCATTTTTTTATTGAAGAAATTTATGAAGAGATTATTAGTGACATTTAAATATATTTAGCTTGTTTTGTATTTTTTCATGGCTCCTTTATTACGTTATTCATTCGAATGTCAGAATTTGCATTAAGTAGCTCCCCATTATATCACTTATTTTATTTTATTACCGTCAACCCATTTTTTTGAGTAGGCGATTACCATTGCTCCTCGTAATTTTGAACCCAATCCAGAAGACAAAGGAACTTCTGGATTAAGTATTGGGAGAAGTTATTCCTTTGTGATGTGGAGAACTTTTTGATGGAACTAGCCTGCATTAACGTTATATCGATCCTGGACCCCACGATTTGCCTGATGGCAAGGGTAGTCAAACCCATGATCCGTCTACGACCATTGAGGATATTTTTACGTCAGCGCTGTGGTCAGTCGATGAGGAAATTTTATCAACCAGCCATCGCTGAGATTCGAAGCTGGGTCACGTCATTGGAAGGTGAACGTTCTATCTATCCTCTAAGCCTAGCTTCTCATTATATTGTGCTTTTGGTTTTATCGTGCCAATAGTACAGTTGTTAAAGTACTGAGTTGTCATTGCGTAGGACCTGGGTTGCATTCCCAGTGGTGGCTTTAGACCCATCTGAAAGTTGCAGAGATCATAAGTTTAACAGCAGGTTCGAAAATTGAAGGTGGCCTACCTGGAATGCTGCCCGTTTATCACAAATTTAGGTTTTTGACTATATCATGACCCCTGCCAACAACTGGCTGTTGTAGAACTCTCTATTTCATAGTTGATTAGCTTCTCATCATAAATATCTCATTGTAGTTTGCTAGTTACTGTTTCCGTTTCATAGTTCTATCATAGGTTTGAATTCTCTTGCTTTCAGGCTAATTACGATAGTTTTTTTGGGGGGTCCTTTATCGTGTCAGTTCTAATAAAAAATCCTCCGCAATTGTAAGTTTTACCCAATGCTTGATTAACTTGTCATCTGGATTGAGTTCAAAATTACAAGGATACATAGTTGAAACCGCAAATTCAATAACTTAACTAAAATAGGCACGGAACAAGGTTTAATATGATTCCCCAGTATTTTGTAGAGAATGAAGGAACGTAGTTTGCATAGGGAACAACACTGAAAAAAAAAGGAATTACATATTTCAAATTATTTTCTAGTTTCATGTTTTTAGTCTTTATTATAGGTATAACCTTCGTTGAACAGCCGACCCAATTTTTTTGGTATATAACTACTAATGCTCAAATCCATAACATTGTAATTTTGATCCCAATCCAGAAGACAAAGGAACTTCTGGAGCAAGTACTGGAAGATATTTGCGTTTATGGAGGACTTTTCGATGGAGCTAAACCGCATTTGTGTTACATGGAAAGGAAAACCAGAAAACCTTCCACTGTTAGCTTGATGGCAAAGGAACTTTAACCCATGATTCGTCACCACTGAGGATATTTTACATCAGCACTGTGGTCAGGGCAAGCCGGATGCGGAATTGGTATCGACTAGCCATCGCTGGGATTCGAATCCGTATCACCTCATTGGAAGGCGAACGGTCTATCCCATGTGACATTACGGCTCTTACTCATAACTAGATAGTAGAAAAAATATTAGATATTTCAAAGTTTAAAATCACATTATTCTGCAGAATTGAACCATTTTTGAAGAAATTTTTAAATGCCTAATAAATAAATAAATAAATAAAAAATGACTTCAAAAAGTTTATGACTTCTTAGATTAAGGCATAAAAAAGGGAGAATAAAAAACCTTCTCTTCCGATTTTAACGGAATGAGCATTATTTCTTTTGCATCTAAATGATAAAATCTTTTTACGACAAACAATAAAACTCATACATTTAAATTTAAACTCTAAAAATTTAAAAATGTCGCAATCATAATACAAATTATTACATTTCTAAATTCAAAAAAAATTTTATTCGACCTTGATGCACCATAATACCTTTTCTCTTTTGCTTTTCTATTATTTTTTTTTTTTTTTGTTGCGTAAAACTCATAATACAAAATCGTTTCATCCCCTTCAGTATGTCAAACTCTTTATGCGTTTAATGGAATTTGGGTACATAAGTGTTTGGTTGCTCAGGAAGATGTCTTTAGTGCAGAATAGCCGCTACTAACTCTTGAGTCCTTAAACTCAACATGCTATCAAACACAGGTAGGTCAATTTTTAAACTTAGTTTGGTTAATTACTTAATGCGGTAAGTAATTTTCAAACTTAAAATGATTAATTGTTCTTCGCTCACAGTTCCTTACCTAACATAAAAAATGATTTTTAGATATTTGAGATGTTATATTCGAAAGTGGATAGAATAAATTTTACAAGACCTTAGCCTTTAAGGGTTATCAGTAAATTTAGAAATATTGGCGATGGTTAATCAATTTGGGCGGTGTTTTTTATTTGAAAAAGTATTGCTGTTGTTATCGTCAGCCATTGAGGCAGAGGGAGGGGACTGTTTTTGTTTTCCAATGGCGTCATCTATGGCCAAGATTTCGATTTCTGCAACACACATACGACACAGCCCGTTTTTAAGGCTGACCCATTCATTCATTCATCCTCAGATCGTAATTTTGTTCTGAACCAGAGAAGGATCAATATCCAATTCAGTACTCTCAAATGATAATTTGTTACGGAAACATGGTGACCAAAAAATTTAACGTGCACATTACATATCATATTGCAACGGAGACTTCGAAAAACAGCCTTAACAAGAAAAATTACTTCTCTTTTATTACTTTTTATTGTGTTGTATATCCGTATTCTTAAGCTTATATTAGGGCTCGAAAATACTCAGAATTTTTACCCGTCCTCGAGGACGGCTTGTCCAACAATACACCCGTCCTCCTTTGAAACTAACCCGTAACTTCAAAATAAATAAAAATATAATTTTCTCTTATTTATTACAAACATTTATGTAAATTGCACAATTAATTAGTAGTTACTAGGATTACAAATACTAGGATTACATTTTACAGTAATAAAAGAAATACCAGGTTACTAATAGTAACCTAGTATTTTTTTATGAATTAATTTATTTCTTTTATAAATGACAATGGTCAAGTTATTTGGAATGTCAATTTTTCCGAGGGTACCGCGTGTTTTTGAGTTTGAAATTGAAAATATATCACGAACATTAACGGGAAAATGGCCGTCTGCGCGGACGTTGGATTCGAGAAATTCGTTGTCGGCGGGGAATTTTTGACCGCTGAGAACGGGCGGCTTTTCGAGCCCTGGTTTATATATTATTTTTCAAGATTAAAATATCAACGAAATACATAAAGTTTGACAATTATACATTTTATAAATTAAATGATGGTTCTTTTTTGACTGAGGGAAAAGGATGAATGAGAAGCAATTAGGGGGGTTGGATTGTGGAACCTCCTGGTGCATAAAAATAGTGATTTTCATTTCTAAAAAAAATATTTTCATTTTTTTTTTAAAGTGCTGTAATGCGCGTATTAGTTTAAAGATGAAATACTCGGCTTTTCTTAATTCTGGAATTTTCTGATGAAAAAGGTGCAAGATATATTGTGCGCTTAATTCTCCATTAAAACCCTTCTGTCCTAAATGATTTTAAGATCCGGTGGCTGGATATGTGTTTATCTCGCCAATTAGGTCGGCTAATACGCGTCGGAGAATAGGTGGTGCCGACAACCGAAACGAAGGCCAGTCTCAAAGCGTGGCATACCGACACACAGGTAAAAAACTATAAAAACCCCAAACACCTTCCCACTTAAGAACTGTATTTGATCTTTACTTGATCAATAAGGAAGTTGTTTATTTTCTGGACTTTCATTTTTTGTGATTTCATTACATTGCATCATGAATCAGGTAAGAATAGATATTGAAATGTAAATTAAATATGGATCATTTAACTTTATATTGATATTTCTCTTTAAAAAAATTTTAGTTTTATTGTGAATACTATTTCAAATGGTTATTTTTTAATTTTAAATTAAGTAAGTTAGATTTTTGAAAGTAATTTTTAGTTGTTTATTTTCTGGACTTTCATTTTTTGTGATTTCATTATATTGCATCATGAATCAGGTAAGAAATAGATATTGAAATGTAAATGAAATATGGATAATTTAACTTTATATTGATATTTCCATTTAAAATATTTTTTAGTTTTATTGTGAATACTATTTCAAACGGTTATTTTTTTATAATTTTAAATTAATTAAATTAAATTTTTGAAAATAGTTTTTAAACAAAACTCATACTGAACATATATCTATATATCTATACAATCGTTTATTTCATGTGAATTCGTTATCTTGCATAATACAAACGGTGAAAACTAGATAAACTCAAATGAAACGTAGATTTTTAGGAAAATTAGATACATTAATGAGAAGTATTAAATTTCACAACCATCAAAATTTTCCACAATTCTACCAATATTAGATATATTAATCAAAAATATTAAATTATCAAAAAATTCCATTTCAAATTAATATTTTTTAAAATCTCAAATAAGTATCTTGAAGTTATAAACTTATACGCATACGTATGCATAACTTATACGCATACGTATGCATACACATAAGAACAGCGTGTATTCCTGTAATATTTTATTTATAATTTTTTATATTTTTCATTTATTGTTGCGTTTTTTTAAATTAAACTCTTTCAACCTTTTGTTTAAGTTTCAACTATTTCAGAATTATTTGTGTTAATATATTAGACTAAAAATAAATTACTAGTAGTACAGAAAATTAATAATTTTCAAATGGAATTTCAGCATTCTGTTTTATATGGTTATCGATTACAATAGCTTAAAATTTTTAGAGAAATTTTTTTCCAGTTGTTTCTTGCGGATTAAATCTGCAAAAGTTTCGATTTTGATAGAAATTTTTTTGTAAAAACATATTTTAAGATTTTTTAAAATTAAATAATTGTTGTTCTTGATAGAATATCGAATTTCCTTTTTTTGAAACTATCATTTGCAAAAAAACTTAACAATCAAAATAATACTTATTCTTCTTATCTTTTTTAAATATCTTTCTACTTATTCTTCTTATCTTTCTTTATATTTTACGGTTCATACAATTTTATGAATAACTATGTCTACCTTTTAAAAATACAACTAAAAATAAAACTTAAAAAATTGAAAAATACTTAAAGCTTTAAAATTAGAAAATCTTTATTATATGCCGAAAAATACAATTATCTTTTACAAAAAATAAATAATCCTTAAATTTATTAAATTCTTTTAAATGCCTGGTAAATGATTTAAATCTTTTACTAGTATCAATATTATATTTGAAATATAAATCTGATTTTATTTTCCTAATTATATTTCGTAAAAAATGTTTTATTAAATTATGCTTTGAACTTTGACTAAATTAGAGTAATCGGGAGAAAGAGGTAATATCAATTATTGAAAAGATAATAATTCACGTATTTACTGTTTCATTTGAATTTATGAAGAAAAAAAAAAGAGCGTTTGAATATCTAATACGATTTTTCCCCTCTTCTGATTTGCTGAAATGTAAAAAAATGCATTAAATAAGAATACACCTTGCGGTGATTCAGAGCACAAAACAATTTTTTTTCTCAATTATTTAACAAAATAATGATAATTATTTTTTTAACTTACAAAAAATTGAAGAGATTGCAGATTTTCTTTCAACTTCAAATGATAAAGTAACTCAAATGATAAAGTAAACATCAATTGAATTGCAAGCTTTAAAGCGATTCCATCATTATAATGTTTTCATAGAATTCTAAATTTGAAACAATGTACCTAAAAACCTAAAATCGATAACAGTATGTTTATATTTTGGATGTGCATTTAGATTTTTTACTGTGTATTTAAATTTTTTACAGTCTATGTATAATTTAGTTATTTTAATTAAACATGATTTTTTTTAAAAAAAATATGAAGTTATGAATTAAGAAGATTCGTAAATTTTTAAATGCGTATAGTAACAAAATGTTAAATACTTAAAATTTGGACATATTTATTAAAAATAAATGCAATAATGAAGAATTATTATATTTCTAGTTATAATAAAATTTAAGAAAAAAACAGGCAGGAATTTGATAATATTCCTTGCATAGGTATTACATTCTAAAATAACACATTTATTCTTTGTAATGTGGAAGATTTATTCTTATGGCATAACTTTTATTCCTTAAAACTTTTAATTAAACAAAAAATTGAAATCCTTAACAGTCACTTTTATTCTTTATAATATTATAAATTTATTATTATGGCGGAAACATTTATTCTTTAAAACTTAGAGTTAAAATATAAATGTTTCATAGGAATTTAATAATATATTTAGCGTAATGCAAAATGTCACAAAAATATTTAAAAAACTGTAAACATCTTTTTTTGAAAAAAATGTTTCAAAAATGGGTTCTAGAATCTTTAGATATAAAATAAACAAAAAATAATTAAACTCTTAAACATTTAGATTAGCTTTATAATAAACATATCTTAACTCAGTTCGTTCACCTCTATTTTTATTCTTTAAAAATTTCTTAAAGACGCGAAATATTTAAACATCTTATTTGGAAAAAATGATTTAAAAAGCATATCTATGTTATTAACCAAGTTATTTATTTAATAGTTGTCGTAGTTAATGTGATCACTGTGCCGTAGATATTTATTTTATGTGATGTAATAAGCGTTTTGGTTGATTAAATTTCACTTTTATTTATTTTCCTACGGCATTTCAATGATTTTGAATTGAAATATTCTCTTCCCGTTTTGTTCTCAATGCTGTTTTAGTGACATTGATAGTTTGTTTTAATTTAATTTTTTTTCCGTTCAATTTTTATATTTTGGTTAATTTGGTTAATTTTCAATTGTTATTTTATTGCGCAAAAAATAAAAAATATGTTTCATAAAAAAATATAAAAATTTTCATTAATTACATTTGATAAATGTCATTTATTGAATATAAAATTCCCTGTTCGATTTCAATTAAGATAATTTATTCATCATGCCATTAATTCTAATTTAAGGTTAAATTAACACACAATTTTTCACTTACTAAATTGATCGAACAACAACAGCAATAATAGCTACATACTCTATGTATTTGAATGAGTATGAAATAATTTGAGCGAAATAACTTGATTTAGAGATATTAATCTGATATTATATCATACCAGTTATATCATTGTTATTAACATTTATATTATTTCTTAACTTTCATTGGAAATAAAATAAAACCTATTCTTTCGCATTTTACTTTTCTTTAATCATCAACTTTTTACGTATTTTTTTTTTGTTCTATTTAGGAGTTATAACTATATTTTAAAAATTATTAATGTGTCTCTTAATATTTTGTTCTCTTTCAGTTTCTGATTCTCATTGCTCTTGGTGTCGTTTTTGCCAACGCAGAAGAGCCATTTTCTATTGGACTTGGTACGCTATCACCATCTTACTCCCAAACTGTTGGCAAGGAAAATGTGAAAGTTCAATTTGATCAGAAGGAAAACGGAGCCTTTTCTTATTCCGTAGGAGACCCTAGTGGATCGAATTCATTCTTACAATTCGGAGACGCTGCTCATCAAGCTGCTCCAGCTGGCTATGCAGCGCCATCCCAATACGCTGCACCAGCACCAGCTGGATATGGTGCTCCAGCACAAGCTGGATATGGTGCTCCTGCACAAGCTGGATATGCTGCACCAGCACCAACTGGATATAATGGACAAATGCCAGCCTACAATGGCGCCAATAATTTCATAGCTCCTGCACATGGTTATCAAGGATATGGTGGTCCAGCTCCTCAGGCAGGTTATTTTGGAAACAATGGTTTCCAAGCTGCTGCTCGAAAACCAGAAGAGTCTGGAGGTGGTATATTACCTGCAGGTTTTTCTTACCACGCTACTGATGGACAATCCTTTTTGGGATCCATGGGAGAATCTAAAACTTTTATGGTAGAAGACAGCCAAGAATCAGCCAGAGGACCAGCCGAAACCAGTTTCTTTGATAGGAAACCTGGTCTTGTCAATGGACTAGTGGGCTATGGTCCTGGAGGAGCAAGAGGAGGTCTGCAAATCGGTGGATATGCTGGCCCGCAATATCAAGGAGCCCATAAGGAACATGGTGGACATGAATAAACTGTACTCGATCACTGCAAAACATTTGCTCATTAGTTTGCCAATAAGTGACCAATAGACTGTTAGTGGTCTATATGATTGGATGAGTAATAGAATTTCAGGTGATACGATATTTAGATGATGATTTCAGAAGATATTTATGCAGTTCAATCAGATATTGCATGGTAATTGCAAAGGAGTTGTTATTTTTTAATATAAAAAAAGCATTTTACGTATTTTCAAATAATTTCAAATGCAAAATATCTTGATGACAAATTAAGTCTAAAAACATAATAATTTGGGAATATTTGGGATAGTGTTCCAAAGGGGTGTTTGGTATTGTTTTTAAAGAAAAATATAAGATTGAATTATCTATATAAGTTACATAACTCGTACAACAATTTGTAGTAACTATTTGTAATTGACTGTAAACACGAAATAACAGAACTTACATTTATACCTAAATATTTAACGCACATGTTCTCGCTACCAAGTAGCTATGAAGAGTATAAATAAGTGTTGGAATCATAGAATTTACAAAAACGTATTTATCAAGCATTTTTTTTTTAGTTGATGGGTCTCATTTATAACCAAAAAAATCTGAACTTTAAAGGTATAAATAATCTGTTTTTTTTTTTCTCTTTACTTTTTCAATTGAAAATTCAGTGATTTAATAACACATTTTTCAAAATTTTTATTTTAATATTATGCTGTTTAATAAATATCCAGTTACATATTCTTATTCAAACAAATTTTTTAATAGAACTAAGCAGAAATGTGGGGTTTTCTCCAAAATGGATTTAAAGTTTTTCCTGTGTGCTGGCGCTTGGGCAACGACTGTATAAATTTAATTTTTTAAAAGCTTCATTGTAAATTTTGGATTGTTTTTTAAATTTCTAGTGCGAGAAAAACGAATAAAAGTGAATAAATACAAGATACCAATAGTCAACTTTCTGCGTTTTTGAAAATGTTATTAAAATGACGTAATGAAATTGATGTATGTGTCAAAAATATTGTTTATTGCAGCATTTTTATGATTATTTATTAAATGTATGTTTACATAAAATGTTTGTATTTAAGCAATGTTAATAAAATATTTATTGATTTTGATTTCTTTTTTGCTGTCATTCATCGTTTTAAATATTAATTTTTATGATTATTAATTTTAATTATCTTAATACATTAAAAAAATTTAGAATATTATCAAGATTTATGAAAAAAACTATAGATCCTAAGCATTTATTTTGAAATGCATTGAATTTCAATTGTAAGTTGAGAAAATCACTATGTGGATAGGAAAAATATAAAGGTCTATTTTGTTGTTGTTATCCTAGGCTATTAAGGCAAGCGGTGCGATTGTTCCTGCTTCCAATGGCGCCATCTATGGCCAAGAATTCACCTTCTTTCACACCCACACGTCACACCCGTTTATAGGGCGGAGATATTCATACATGCATGCATTCATCCACAGATCGTAATTTTGTTAACCGTAAGCTGAATCAGAGAATGATTAATCGCTGATTCAGTACCCCCAGAGGTTTAATTTGTTATTGAGAAAGTGGAACTGACCCAATGGATTTAACGCACACCAGTTACCATTTACTACACGGGAAGTGTTTGGCCGGTGGGGGTCGAACCCATGACCGCTTAGACATGGGCCCAGCACCCTGTAAACCAGACTTTTCCTGCCGAAGGTCTTATAGTAGTTATAGTAGAAGCATAGTAGTCTCTTTTTAACTTCTTTATGATTAATTCTTTACACAATTGAAATAATTTGTTATAAAATGGTCTAACTAACTTTATAAGCTTATTTTTATTGTTTTTCAGTATATATTTTTACAAATAATTTTTTTAAAACTTATAATTACTTTTAATACTATCAATAATTACTTTCAATACTTCACATGCAATAATTTTATCATACATGTTTTTAAAGTTATATATCAAGAAAGACAGTAATAAAAATATAAGCAAGCGAGTAGATAAATAAATAATGAAAATTTTAAAAGTAGCAGTTAAATTTTACTTGTAAAATTTACATTCATAAATTTTTTTTCACGAGTTCTTTTAAAATCGTTGCGCCTATTCATGTGAATCTAATCCCTTCCGAAGTTGTATTTACTTCAACGATTGCTGTATTTTCAAGAAATAATTTGAAATAATAGTCTTAATTCAGTGTGCTTTTTATAATTAATTATTTAGTAAATATTGACCTACAATGTTCTAAGTATTATAAAAATTATATCAAATTATTCCAAGAAATATATAGGGTACATTTTATGAGCCTTAAAAATATGTGATTTCTTAAAATATTTAGATCATTATCAACAGTAAATTTATTTTTTGTAGATCTTAAATAAAAATTCACCTCATATCAAAGCATAATGAACTTCATTGTTTAAAATTTGCTTTCTACTGTGCAGTGCATTTTAAGAAACGACATTAAGATAATCTTTTTCTTTCTTCCTTTGATTAATACTTTAAGTATATGAAAGAGAAGAAATAAAATTAAGAGAAAAAATCGAATAAAAACATTATTCTTTCCATATGGGTGAAAACTTAAAGCAAAAAGTGTTTAGTTAAAATAAAAATATTTTACCAAAGCAGTCCACTAATCGAGCATTATTTGTTGTTACTTAATAACCTGTTCTGTTACCTTGTACAAATGTTTACAATTTTAATAAAAACTTTAATTCAATCTTAAATTCTTCAAGGAAATTAAAATCTGAACATTTAATATAAATTATTCAATTAATTAATTGCTTAAAAGCGAATACGAGGAAGAAGTATTGAATGAAAAACTGCAAAATTTTTATAATCTATAATACAATGCTATTTCTTACTATATATGAAATATATAATCTATAATTATTGCTATTTCTTACTATATATAAAAATCTAATAACGGTGTCGCAGTTTTCTATTGTTGTCCGTGCATTTTTATTGGCCGGAAAATCACATGGTAGGATCCAGTTTTTCCTTATTCATTTCTATATTGCTTTGGTTGTCAACAATATAAAATTAATTAAAGTCATAAAGGTATTGTTTTTCTATAAATATTTTTGTACCCCTAATTCAAAGTTATTTCCCCTTACTGCTGTTATTACTCTTTTAATTCAAGATTTTAAGATAATTCTTGACGTTTTTATTATTATTGTAATGTAATTCTACGCTATACCTTAAAATAAAGTCATTTAGAAAGGTGGTTTAATATTATTTACCGTTTTACAATTATTATTTTTGGGCAAATAATATTGATATACTGTTATAAATTACAGTTAAAGAGATCTGTTAAATGATTTAAAACTTAACGATCAGTTGCATGCACAATGAGATGCAAGAAATAATAGTATTTAATATATCTGCCCGTTTGGTAAGCTGAAATATTAAATTACCATTGTGGATTTGTTTAAGCAACATACTTACTTTATTTTATTTTGCTTGTTTGTTTCATTTTACTTGTTAAATTTTATATTAAAGTTGTTAAGTTTTACTGTTCTTATTTCATTTGCTTAAAGCATTAGTTTCAATTACATAGACTTATATATCTGCTAAAAATGTTATTACTTAAAAAAATAACTTCTGTTCACCAATAGATATAATATTTATAATACTAATAGATAATAATATATGGACATGAGAAGTGGAGGCACAAGCGTAAGCAAACAGAATTCCTTTTGGTTTATATATGTTAAGTGAATAATTTTAACTTTAATAGAAAAACTGTTTTCCACCAAGAAACAATATTTAATGTGATGCAATCAACGGGGTTGGTGAGCGGCAGCGAAAAGGGGACTTAGCCTCCTAGTATTTTATAATATACCATTCTTGTAACTCAAAAGAAATAATTGTTTTCAAGAAAAAAAAATGTTTACTTCTTGTTTTTATCATTAAAAATTTATATAACGAAACTAAAGAATGAAAAAAGCTCGAGAACTAAGCGAAAGTGAAAGAAACCTTTTACAGTGTTTTCATTTTACGCTTCACTAAAAAATCAACGACCTGAAGCATATTATTCAGTCAAGAAAAATACATTACTTTAAAGAGCGTTCTGTGATATGATCTATTTATTTTTATTAGTTTCGTTTATTTCTTTTGCTTAATCAGATTATATGATTTTTCACATAACTTTCATATCTGCTTGGAGCGATATTTTTTCATCATTAAAAATGGAAATAGGTCTAATGTCGTTTGTCATGCAAATGAATGAATAAAATATTAATTAGAAGTTAATTAAATTTAAATCATACCACTTTAAACTATATTTCGTGAAGCGCAGCTTAAATTACAATCCGTAAATGCTCTGCTTTAATTGTTTTTATCTTTTTAATTTAGTCTGACTTCATCAAAAATTGCTGTCATTTTTGGTATTCCGATATTAGATTCCCTACGTAGAAATGCATTTTAATGTAGGAATTCCTGGCATGTATTTTCTTAAAGTAGCTTTACATTCTTTACTTAAACATAAATAATTAAAAATTAGAGAAAATAATATTTTATTTAATTCTAATTTGTACATAATTTAATTTCATGACTATCGAATTTGAACTAACTAACCTTAATGTAGAAATTATAATTTACGTTAATGACGCAATTTTATTTTATTGATTTTTTTCTAATTTATTGTAATTTTAATACTTTAGGTATAAATAGACTTTTCAATTTTTACAAATAGTATTAATTAATATTATGACTTTCCTAATTCAAGTATAAACATAAAAATGGTTTTTAAAATCTCAAGTCAGCATTTGATCGCAAAATTTAGTATATTTGAGTCATTTTTCTTTCATTTTTTAAACAGTTCTAGAAGGTTCTGCTCTCTGCTCATTTTGTTCGTCAATCCCTGCTCTAGCCACTCATTCATCTTTACTTCCTCCCTTCCCTCTAATTTGATAATTTCTAATAAATAAATAAAACAAAAATTTCTGTTTATAAAATTTATAATTATTATAATTTTATGTAAGAACATTTTATTAATAAGTTTATCGTAACCAAATAAACGATTACTTGGATTTAAAAATTATAAACTCTTCTTGAAAAAAAAAAGTATCTAAACTTAATATGTAAATTTAATAGAAAAAGTATAATACAATAAGAAGTTATTTTACTTGATAATAATGTATAACGTTAACCTTATGTTGTATAACTGTTCAAATTGCAAACGGTTTTTATCTCTCCAGATATTTATAGTTTAAAAAAAATTCATTATAAATGTTATGATTTATATCTGGCAGCGTCATATTGCATTTTCTTATTTCTACTATTTTATTTATCCATTTACTTTTTTTAATTTTCGGCGTTAAGTTAAATGTGAGCTAATAAAAGCATAACCCCGAGAGAGATAAATTTTTCGACAACAATAGATAAATAATCACTATTTAAAGCAAAATAAGCGGGAAAAAAATTTGAAAAACGATATAAAATTGCAATAGCTTTCAACAAATTGGAAAAAAATTCGTTTTAAGAAAACTTTTTTAAAAAAAATTCGCTGTGTTTTTTTTGTTGAAAATGGCCCTTTCAACACGCTAAATGTCAACTCTGTCATTGCATATCAATGGTCAGCTTTGTTTATTTTAATTTCTTTATTTATTTGACTTCAAGTTTAATAGCTGAATACTCTCGAAATAAAATAAAATCCAATATTTTTGTAATTCCACCACATTCATTATGCTATTTTCTGCACATTTTCAAAATTTCAAGTTTTTGTGCGACAAAACAATATGCAACGTTAACAGCTGTAGTGTCGGGGACGACGTTTACGATTTTGTTTAAAATTGAGAGATTTATATATTCGGAAACTTAATTTTTTTTAAAAAAAAAGTTCTGTTTATTAAAAAATAAATAAAAATATTATATATTAAACTATACATTTTTGTATTTTATTTTATTGTTAATGACTGTCTAAATTATCTCAACAATGTTGGTAAGATACGGCCATGTTAGAACCAAAATGATTAATTCGACGATAATTGTTTGGAAAGTTTAGAATTAATGAGTGTCTGGAAAATTTTCACTACTGTTGTGTCGCCATCTATTGTCATATTACAAAACAATGACTATGGTTAATAAGTAATAGGAATAGGTGTTGATAAGTGTAAAACCATTTCAATAAGTAATAAGTAAAATGAAATTTTCATAGTCTTATTTGATATTTTAGTCCAGGTACATATTTTATCTACTTTTTAAATGGGTTTACTAGAAAAATTACTTCGAAAATATCCCAAATTACAATTAAAAAAAAAACGTAATGAAATAGTATTTTTCCTCCTGTTCTCTTGTTTTATAAATTATAAATCTTTGCATTCAATTCCAATTGTTAAAAACTATTTAGTTTTTACATTGTTTTAACTTTGTTGATAGTATTTGTCTAGAAACCTGCTGGACTAGAAACTCACCTCACTAGGAATTAAATTTCTTTTTCGGTAAATTGTGTTGTGCTGCCATCTCTTATCGTTTTATGGAATGACAACTAGCCGCAGTAGTTGATAAAATTTTCAAAGCAGTGAAACCATTATTTAATATGAAATGATTGTATGGGATAGCCTTTTTTGAAGCATGGAATAGGGATTTTTATTTTAATACTTTTGAAGAATATCTTTAGTAAGAAAAAAACCCGCATATTTTCAAATAAATTATCTTCAGTTCTAATTGACCATCAAATGAATTGCAATATGTAATATTCCAGATTATGAACGAAATGGCGATATTTAAAGAATTTTATTAAATAAGCTTTAAATCTCTCTCTCTTTTTTTCCCCTATTTTTTTTTTTTAATTGGGAACTTAAAAATGATCTGAAAAAGTTAACAACGCAAAGGTGAAACATTTAAAAAATGAATTTTATAAGTGAGACAATGGTATCATTAATAAATAAAAAATTTATAAAAATCAGATTTATGTTCTCTAAAGCTTAAAGGGGCAAGATATCTTATAGGACTGGATGACGGTCAGTCAGAAGTTCAGGGCCCACCCCGGGATGTCAAGCCAGAGAAGAAAAAGAGGCTTTTTCTGCAGCTGTACAGAATTGAGATTCAGTGACAAATTAAGAAGAGAAAAATTGCTATTTTTGTGTGTTTGAATGCAAAAGACTTAAAATTAACAATTTTCCTAATTCAAAATTCCAAAAAACTCTTATTAAATTCAGGTTTATTGCTAGTGGGGTAAATAGTAACATGAAAAAAAGTGGCAAATATATATAAGTGGCAAATATATATAAAATATAGTGGCTTTGAAAATATAATTAAAAAAAGTATATAGATTCATTTAATTTGTTAACCCTTCTACAATACCTTCTGTCTCGCTTATTATTAATAAATTCGCTTATTATTAACGAAAATTCAATTTCGCACGTAATGATTCACTCATGATTTCACAATTCAATGACATCTCACACATGACAATTTTACGAATTTTTTTGAAAAATGTAAAGAAAAAAATATTTTTGTTTCGCTTATCCTATCTCACATATCTTTCATGAAAGTTTAGTTACACTCATCAATTTTAGAACTTTTTAATATAGAAAAAAATTCTTTTTGTTGTCTTACCTAACTTCCTTAATATATATATATATATATATATATATATATATATATATATATATATATATATATATATATATATATATATATATATATATATATATATATATATATATATATATATATATATATATATATATATATATATATATATATATATATATATATATATATATATATATATATATATATATATATATATATATATATATATATATATTTGTTTCATTTATGCTTATTTGTATTCATTTATTCTTAACAAAGTTAGAAAATGATGCGTGAAATACACGCAATGAATCAGTTTTATAATTTTTCTTAAAATAAATATAAAACAGATTTTATTTTACTTATCCTAACTTGCTTATTTTTAGCAAAAGTTCTATTTCACTGAACCGAAAGACTTTTTTGAAAAACATATAAAAAAATAATGATAATAATAATAAATAAATGAAATAAATAAATAAATAAAATTTCGTTTACTTTTACTTATCATAACTCTCTTATTTTTAAAGAAAGTTCATTTTCATGGTCAAAAAAATCAAAATATTATAAACGTTTTGTAGTTTTAAGTCCTAAGCGTACTAAGTAGATAGAGAAAAACATTAAAACCTTAGCATTTGGAACAGTAATATGATTGAAACAACTATCAGCTTCCTGCAATTTTTTTCCATCAAAAATCATATTTTTATCGCTCTATCTGATGTAAATGTTATGTTGGAATTTTTTTTTTAAACTTATTGATACTTTTCGCTGTGGTGTCTATCAAATTGCGATTTATACATTGCATTTATACATATGCAATTGCTTACAGTTATAAACCGTGAGAATAAAAGAATTTGAAATAATATTTCACTTCACTTTCATCATAATCCGCTGAGTAATAGTATTATATTAATGAACGTTGAAGATTTAGCACGCTAGCCAAAATGATACTATACCTTTCTAAATCATTTACTGTTCATAATAATTTTTTCCTTTGCTATCTTATCAATTAATTGTTGGAATATTTATAAAACGTGATAAGTATGTTAAACAAAAGACTACAAAAAAGCACATTTTTTAAATGTTTTTATTTAAAAAAAATTAACATTATATACAATTAAAAATATTTATAAATGCCAAGGTTTATTGAGGATAATGATTTAATTCAATAGCCAAAATTATTTTATTGTATTCTTAAACAAACTAACTGCTTCTATATCAAAATATATGAAACTATTTTTTTAATTATTATCTTTCGTTTTCTTTCCTAACTAATAAACAATATAACAGTTCACACTGTGCCTTTGATCGTAGGCTTCATACAATATATTAGTTGGTTAAAATTATTTATATTGTTTTTATAACACTTAATTTTGCTAACAGTTAATTTTGTTTCAAAATATATTAGTGCAATTTTTAAAATATTTATATTTAACAATTTAATATTATCTGTATTTGAAAATAATAATGTCTATTAGAAAAATTTATTTCTGATAATGCTCAGTGACTATAGTTTTGCCATTTTGCAAATTACATGAAAAAAGTTACGGAAAAAAATCACTTTAAGCTGATTAAATTATAATTGATTTGAACTGTTTGTAAATTTATCTAAGAGAATATGGAATAAGCGCTAAGATACAAATTAAACCCTCAGCCATTTTGAAATACATACGATAGCTTTTAAATTATAAAATAACAATATATTATACAATATATATTTTTAACAAAGCGATACAAGAATAATTAAAATAAGGAACTAATATAGCTTCATTAAAATATATTTTTTAATGAGTTTTAATTATTTGTTTTAACTTTTTCACAACTGCCTGTAAGTTATGTTCATTCACGTAATAATATCATCCAATATGTGAGTTATAAAAAAGTGTATTTATGCGTTATAAAATGCCGTAATGAATGATTACAAAATGAGATGGAAAAACAATTATGATGATTTATGTTGAAAAATATTATTTCCAATCAAAATTATCTTCTTCTTCTTTCTTGTTGCCAGCAAACATTTTACCCACCATGTGCTTTGTTCCCCATTTGAATGTGCCACCTTTGTTAGTTTTCACATGAGTCCAGAGGGGTCCTATACGTCCGGCGTTGTCCCAAGTGTCCCTTTTCACTCGGCCAAGTGGCAGACCATATGTGACGTCATCTTCAGACATAATATTTCTGTAGAAGACATGGCAACAACAGAAGTGGATAATAACTGAGAAGATTAAAAGGCAAGCTAGATCCTGTAAATAAGTAATGTATAATCAATTGCATTATTATCGAAGTATCGAATGTAAGAAAAAATAGGGAAATAGCAGGATTAATTGATGAAAGATATTATGTGATAGCAAATTTCCGTCTAAATAAAACTATGGTAAAAATAATAGCATCCTGAGTGCCGGTATTTTTTGTCATAAAATTTTATTCCTTTATTTTTACAGTAATATTTATTTACTTATCATGATTTAATAAATATTATTGAACGGTATTATATATTTTTTTTGTCTCATAACGTTTAATTGGAGAAAGTGCTGGAACCCTGACGTCCAAAACTTTTTACTTTAATTTTATCACGAAATTTTTACAGTGAAGTTGTTTTAAAATATGCTAATTTGGCTGCAAGCATATTCTATGGTAAAAAGATTCTATATATCTGCCCTGTTACGGTTGGGTATAGACTAAAAATGAAAAAGTAGCATATAAAAAAACAACTGAATTTAGAAGAAATATGGCCGATACATAAAAAGACAATTAATACAATTACGCATAGTGTCCGAATAACCCAAAAAGGGAAAAAAAACAGGAAAACAAACAAAGTATTTACCTGGTGTTATCTTCCAGAAAATCTATAGGAATAAAATCACTCAAAAAAATAGTCACTTGTAAAAAAACCAATAGTTCTTTTATTTAGATGAATCCATGTTGAGAGACAGGAAAATAGTGGGGTGGAGTAGTGGGTGAAGAGTAGTAAATTCAGGAACACGGAACATTGGATGAAAACTGGCTTAGACGAGATCAACTTCAGGAACATGGGAATTTGGAATGAAACTGGCTTAGACTAGATCAAATTCGGGAACATGGGAATTTTTTGATGAATAACTGGCTTAGACGAGATCAACTTCAGGAACATGGGAATTTGGAATGAAACTGGCTTAGACGAGATCAAATTCGGGAACATGGGAATTTTTGATGAATAACTGGCTTAGACGAGATCAACTTCAGGAACATGGGAATTTGGAATGAAACTGGCTTAGACGAGATCAAATCGGAACTGCATGTTGACGATCACTCTCCTCCATCTTAGAGATCAATTTTATCCATTAATCAATTAGTGATGATCGGTAGCCAAGGTGTTAGCAGCAATAAAACTCGGAAATTTTGATTTGAAGGCATATTGAGGCCAATATATTAGCAAAAAAAGGCAGTCAGTGGAATTTTTCAATGGCTAAGAAAATGTTCATCTCATAAAAGAAACTACACAAGAAAAATGGCGAAGGAGACGCCATCCTCACCTCCTAACGAGGACAGGATAAAAAGTAAAATCCCGCAACAGCGCGACGTGGAGTATGATACTCTCGAATTTCGAATGCAATCGTCATCTTTCCGCGCGCTCCTTTTATAAGATACAAAAACTTAAAGTTGAAGTTGTAGTGCATGTTGTGCAAGTTAAAGTTAAATTACCTAAAAATCACGAGTTGAGACGAAAAATTGATTATGCGTTAAAAGTTACGGTTGAGAAACACAACATACACGCGGAGATGAAAGAAGCCGACAACCCCTGCGAATTCTCAGAAAAAAAAGGGTGGAAACTTCTCGAAATAAAGGGGCTCTTTAAGGAGCTGGTAAGGAATTTTAGGGGGAGAATGTCCAAATTGCGCTACCGCTTAAGGGGCTAAAGAAAGATGAAAATAAAAGAATGTATTACAAAATTAAAAGAATTAGTATTATTGATTAAAAAAAAGAATATTTATAAATTAGGCTGTGA
The DNA here is from genome assembly GCF_982258835.1 of Parasteatoda tepidariorum. Classification (NCBI taxonomy): domain Eukaryota; kingdom Metazoa; phylum Arthropoda; class Arachnida; order Araneae; family Theridiidae; genus Parasteatoda; species Parasteatoda tepidariorum. The sequence continues at coordinate 41,845,739 of NC_141755.1, forward strand.
CCTAATGTCACATTATACCCCCCACTGCAGAAAAAAAATTTTGAAGAAAAAAATTTTTTTTTTTTTTTTTTTTTTTTTTTTTTTTTTTGTTTTTTTTTTTTTGTTAAAAAAATATTAATCCAAAAGAATTTATAAATGAAATTAAGTTCTAACAGCCTGCAACTCCAGTTCACCACTACTCCACTTACAAATAGTCAGATGTTTACATAACAATCTATATCAAAACTTTTGATAGTAAGAGTCTGAAATGAGAAAAGCTGTGCCTCAAACATAAGACATACAAAAATTAGTAACACATAACAACACATACATATAAGCAGCTTTACATGGCTGCATCTTGATTAGTGAAAAGGCAAACAATGTTAATTGTTTGATAAATGGACGAAAAAAAACACAAAACAATCTTAATTGTTTGCTAAATGAAAACAAACATTTTGACACAGAATCGTCAACACATGTACTATAAATTAAACTTAAACAACATATGCCTTGATGCATGTGAATGCCTATAAGTGCAATAACACCCGTATAAAAAAATTCAGGCTACATGAAGTAGACTGAGAAAATCTTCTCCAAAGAAAATAACATTAAGGAGGTAAAATGGATAATTGATTATTCAAAAAGAAAATCTCACTTATTAATAGTGGAAAAGCAATTTTTGAGGTAAAGGACATTAACTCAAATTATTCCTTGTAAGAAGGAATTGAAAAAAAATTGATTTGTTTGCTGGAAATTATTATAAAAAAATTGAAAAATTGCAAACAAACGAAAAAAAAAATCAGGCTACCATTGTAGACTGACAATACTCCGAGCTTAAACGAAAAAAAAAACTTTGTACAACATTTTGTACATCAATCCATTAAGTGAATTTTGAGAAAAAAAAATTGAAACCAATCAAACAAGATTGATAAGTAGTAATCCGAGTTAAAACGACAAAAAAAAATAGTACACATCAAAATGTATACCTGAAACAAATCAAAGTCATTAGTGAGAGCAATAAGTGCATAGAAATTTATTAATTTTAGACTTGAAAAAAAAATTTAAAAAAATTGCAATTAAACTTACTAGTTGTAACAGGAAAAGCCTAGGCAAAACATTAAACTTAACAAAAACTGCAAGGAATTTTAACACTTAAAAAACAACAAATTGACTCACAGAACTTTGACCAAAAAAACTGCTAAAACAAAACAAAAAAAACAAGGCCTTGACACATTGCTTACAAAAAGCATTACCTAACAAAAATTGCTGAACAATATACAATAACAAACTCAGCATCAACAATTTGTATAAAACAACATAACACAAAACAATAAAAAATCATAACAACCGTTGTGACACCTTGAGATGTACAATGAGGTGTACTTGTATACATTACTAATGCAAAGAGAATTCACACTCTGCAAAAAAATCCAAAAAATTTTGTATGTAATAATAGTGACTTATGACATACTAGAAAAGGAAAAAAATACTGTACAGAACTACAGGGTCGAAAAAAAATTGGCATTCGAAATCAAGCATCATTAATTAATTACAATTATGTGTTTAAGTAATTTTAAAAAAATACAAATATTACCATGAAATATTTGTTAAAAAAATTGCAATCAGTTAGACATGAACAACCACAAACACGAACCCATACTTATAAGTGTGTAGAGTCGCAAAAAGGAAGGGCACTGCTCATCATCCACCACACAAACCATATCACAATTTGAATACCTCATTCAATTAAAAAAATGTTAGAACTATTGACAAAATTAGTTACAAGAACTGTATATCAAAAAAATTAACCAAAAGAATCACTGGTATTGCCTGACAAGTACTACAGGATCCCGATGTTCCGCGGATATGACGGCCAGCATCATATACACCGATGCCCAAATAACACCCATCACACATAACAATGTTACATTCAAACCAATTTAATTAGAAAAAAAATTTATTTACTTCTTAAATTGTAAGGACAAGCCTTAGGGAGAGTGAGATCACTATCACTTACACTAGGGGAGGTATCCAAAGAGGGATGAAAAAGCAAATTTTGCCTCCTATGAGGACATAGACGTAAACGGTCTATATGAACAGTTAATTTAGGTGCCTTCGTATTGTCCAAAAGTTGGATTACATAATCCACATCATTAAATTTTGACAAAATAGTAAACGGACCATCAAATTTAGGTTTAAACACATTAGTATGTTTTAAATAGACAATATCACCAATATTTAGTGATCTTAATTTTGCTTTCGCACCTTGTCTCGAATTTTGTTTGACTTGAGCTCGTTCAGAATTATGGTAAGCATTTTCATATGCAATATTGAGCTCATTTAAGGTCTCCAATAAATAGTGAGATTTATCCAAATGTATTGGTTCAACACTAGTTTCAAAACAATCAAAAATTAAGGCCAAATTACGACCAAAATGAAGTAAGTTAGGGGTGAATTTAGTTGAAGAGTGAATTGAACCATTGTATATATTTTGGTGAATTAATAAGCTGGTTGCAAATGACACACCTTTCTCATGTAAGGTTAAAACAGAAGACTTAATAGCTTGATTAATGCGTTCACTCATTCCATTACTTTGAGGATGAGCAGCACTGCTATGGGCTAATTTTATGCCTAACTTTTTATTGATTAATTCAAAAACCTCAGCTTTAAACTGAGTGCCTAGATCTGTTAATAGGTATAGCATTCTACCATAATGAGTAATATAATTCATTAAATGTTTAGAAACAGTCTCAGTGGTTAAATTGACTAGTTGGTTTAAAATTAAATGTCTAGAGAAATGATCTATGAAAGTTAAAATATATCCACAATTTTTAATGGGTCCTACAATGTCCATTGAGACAAATTGTCCAGGCCTCTGAGGTAGCCACATTGATTTTAAAGGAGCAGGCTTGCTCGCAGACTGTTTATGTTTAATACATAATTCACAAGACTTAACATAATTACAGGTATCACTGTAACAACTTTTCCAAAAATATCTTTTAGACACAAGCTCATACGTCTTTTGAATACCAGAATGGGAAACATGACAAATATTTAACACCTTAGATTTTAATGAATTTGGAACTACAATTCTGTGTTTATGAGGAAAAACCTCAGTGGCATACATTAATATACCATCATTTAAAAAGAAATGTTCAGTCTTAGATTGATTAATTAACGTGGGATTGTTTAAAAGAGAAATAATTTCCTGAATATTTTGATCTTTACATTGTTCAGATTTAAATGTGTCTAAAGAAATTTCAAGAGGGGAGTCATTATTAGTTAAAGCATGAATTACATGGTCTTCATTTATATCAGTGAAAGGTAAAATTAGTTCAGAATCATTACTATTTAAAGCAGGTTGACAAAAATTTGGATCAGGAGAACGACTAAACCAGTCGGCTAACACATTCTCATGACCAGGTATATGTATAAACTCAAAGGTATATTCACTCAAAGCAAGCAACCAACGTGTGATAATATCAGCAGGTGATGTAACCTTGCGATAATGTTTTAGGGGTTTACTATCACTCAGAATTGTAAAATTTCTATTATAGAGGTAAGATTTAAATGCTGTAACACCCTTAAAAATTGCATAAAGCTCCAATTTGATGGCGGGATAGTTTTTCTCAGATTTGGACAGAGCCTTACTAAAAAAAGAGACAGGGCGAAGAGATCCTTCATGCTCCTGCATCAAAACTGCTGAAATACCTAATTTGCTCGCATCAGTATTTAGGAAAAACGGTTTACTGAAATCTGGTAATTGAACAAAAGGTTTCGAAAAAAATGCATTCTGTAATGCATCAAATGCCCGCTGTTGTTCGTCACTCCATTTAAATTTAGATTGCTTTGTAGCAACTTTAGTCAAGACAGCAATTAATTGGGCGAAATTTGGAATTAAATGGCGATAAAAGCCACACACACCTATAAACTTCTTAACCTGTTTGGCATTACGAGGGGTAGCAAATGAAGTAATTTTGGCTATATTGGATGAAGTAGGGGTTATACACTTATGGGAAATTACAAAACCAAGATATTCAACAGAATCTTTAAAGAAAGAACATTTATTAGGAGCTAAAGTTAAGTTGTATTTAGTTAAAATTTTAAGTAACGCTGATATTCTATTAGTCATTTCCTCAAAGGAATTTGCTCCGATTAAGAAATCGTCTTGATAAGCGTGGATACCTTTAATACCCTCAGTGTTTAATTCCTCAATAATTAGGTCTACTAAAGCCTGGAAAGTACTCGCTGCCGTTTTGAGGCCAAAAACGAGTCGTCTATTAGCGAAGGATCCAAAAGGAGTAGTGAAAGTTAGTATGTCCTGTAGGTGTTCAGGAAGCATAACCTGCCTATAGGCTTCTCGAATATCACACTTTGTGAAAAATTTATAAGAAGAAATTTCATTAATTATCGTGCTTATTTTAGGCAAAGGGTAAGTGGAGCTTTCTACCACTGCATTAAGTAATCTTAAGTCCAAAGCTAACCGATACTTAGGTTTTCCCTGACTATTCTCTGAGTTTTTCTTTTTGACAAGGACTAGTGGAGCAGCCCAATGGCTAACATGCCTATGAATAATCCCGGCTTCCACTAATTCATCTAATTCTTGTTTAATGTCATCCCTTAAAGCATATGGAATTTCAAATGGTAAGGTTTTTATAGCATTGTCATTTTTCAATGTTAAAGAGGGAACCACACGATCAGTACATCCTAAAGTTTTTATGGTTTTAGAAAATGCAGCAAAATTTTCCAATAAAATGTTTTGAAGAATTAATTTTTGATCAGTGTCTAAATGTGCTAAATCAAAATCAGTAGATTTTAGTTCATCTTTTCTTAAATTTAAAATATCCTGAGAAGCAGTAATTAAATTACACTGTTCTAGATTAGTACAATCATTTAAATCTACATTATTACCATCATTACTATTTTGGACAACAAAATTACAAATAATATAACCTATATTCAAGCCTTTATTTAAATGAACAGTGTTATCAGAATTATTTTGGATTATTGTATTAAACATATTATTGTCAACAACATTAATAGAAGGATGAATATTAATTTTTGAATTATAAGTAGGTGTGAAATACACTTCTTTATTTGTTTGATTAGCAAAAGAATTAATTCTTAAATGGGCAATGGCAGTCTCGCCTGGCTCAATTGTGAGTTTATTTTTTAAAACTACATCAATCTGTTCATTATTGGTATGATTAGAAGCTAACTTATCAAAATTATTTAAAGGAATACAAAAATTACTAAATTGCACCAACTCGTCTTGGAATTTAATAAGAACATTATGTGTTCTTAGAAAATCAAAACCTAGAATTCCCTGAAAAGTATCACTCTTAATATCTGCAATAAAAAATTGATGTCGAAAAAAATTATTATGGATTTTAAAGGAAATTTCCGCACACGCCGAAAATTGAAGCTGAGAATTAACTGTTCTTATTTGGACTTTTCTTGATAAGAATTTTACTTTATTATGAGCCCTAATTGCATTGAAAGTATCTAATGTCAATAATGAGACTGACGACCCACTATCGAGTAGAAAATTTACATTAACATTTTTAAAGCTAGAAGCAATTGTAGGAAGATTAATTTCATGTGAAACAATATTTATGTGTTCAATATTTTCTTTATATTTACAGTTAGTCAAAAACTCCCTAATAGTAACATTTGAATTATACATAGATTCTGACATAAACTCATTTATATCAAAGATTTTGGATGGTTTGGTGGATGAGAAGACAGGGCCATCCCCTACTGCCTCCTGCGAGAGTTTAAAGGATTGTTACCTCTATGATTAGTATTATTATTAACCCTCGGTCTAAATTGGTCATTTTGACTAGGAATCGGTGGTGGTGGATACTGCGGTGCAGTGAACCTGGGAGAAACCATGGGGAACTGTGGCGGAAAAGAATGCATCGCCAATGGCCCGAATGAATTTTGTCTTAAATGTCTGAGATACGTTCGACACACACTCATGATATGCCCAGACCTATTACAGAAAACACAGTGAAGGTTTGGAGTTGGTCGAGGTTGTTCATGTCCAACCCGATCCTGGTTCTGTACAGGGTGAAGTAAAAGGGGACATAATTTAGTGCTGTGGGGTTTCGAACATATATTACAATTAGACTGCATAGTCTCAATTTTTGTTGTCAACATTTCGAGTTGTTTTGAAATTAAGGTGAGCTGATCAGGTGCAGCAGAAGCACACTGAGTCACCGCATGAGCTGCGACTAAAGGAGTAGCCGATCCAGCTAATGATTGTTGAATTGTCACAATATGATTGGCCCTTTTGACCATCTCGCGGTAGTCTTGTATTCCCTCAATGAGAATAGTCTCCTTAAGGTGCAAAGGGATTGCAGATAAGAACTGCATGGCTTTTATCCGAGACAAAGCAGTTTGGTCATTTATAAAGTTATATGCCTTATGGGCAAGAGAATCTATCCTATATTCTAAATTTTTGATAGTTTCAGAGGGCAAAAGGCTGATTGCCTGAAATTTTGCCAAGTCAGCCGAGGAAGAATCTTCTTGTTTGAAAAAATTTTGAAGCAGCTGACATGCATCCTCGAACTTTGTGACCACCCTACATTCAGGTGAATTCTGAAAAAAAGTGAGAGCAGCCCCAGACAATTTTGATTTTAATAAGTATAAAGCAGCCGAATTATCAAATTGATTTAATTTTACTAGATCTTTAATTTGGTTCAGGAACCACTCTACATTCTGAGAGTTTCCAGAAAATTCTGGACTATTGAAATTGAATTTAGGGGTTTGCCTATTGGCCTCTATGTTATTTACGTTGTCAGGCATAATTATTGGATTAGAATAAGTTCTATTACGGGTTTGAATTGGGGTCATCTAATGAAAAATATTAAGTAAATGATAGTATCAATTAAACAAGTATTATTACTAATTGTAACCATTTGGTAACCTCATGAAAATAATATAAACATTGAAATATAATAAATTTTAGTACCAAGAAAAACACAATTAAAAAATTATGTAACCCTTCAAATTAATCATATAACGATATACTTGCATAAACAAGAAATATCAACCATTAGAAAAAAATATTGTCATTAATTATTTCAAAGTGCAAATAAATACCCAAACATTTTCAAAAACCAATCAATTGTAGTATAATATATTAGAACACTAATAATTTAGCAATATAGGAGAGTAAGACATTGGCAATACCTATTAAAAATCAATTCAATAACCTTTCAACAAAATAATCAATTAAATTTTTAAACATGACCTATTTCAAAAGCATAATAAGCAAAATATTTAGTTCACAGAAAATTTACCAAATATTAAATAATAATTATTATATTAACCAATTGCTGTGAAAAAAAATTTTCAATAATTTATGTAAACATCAATTTTATAAATTAAAAGGATTCTTATTTTTAAATTGTTATATGAAAAATTATTTACCAAATCTTATCCAATTACTACTTACTATTTAATCAAAAATATTTATATTAATCATCCTAATCAAAATCGTTATTTTTAATCACTATTATAAAACAATTGTAATATTCAATTACAGAAATTATGACAAATAATTATTATCAACTCAACTTAAAAAATTATCTATTTGGTTATTGTATGAAACAAATTAGTAAATAACCAAAACAAGATATTAATGAACTAATCAAAACATAAAGTCTATTAAAAAAATTTGATTACATTGCATAATTTATTATTGTTTACTTGGCTATTCTATCAAAAACTATTGAAATAAACAGTTCATTTCCTACTCCAAACTTAAAGAAATTTATTGAAATTAAATGTATTAAGCATTGAATAATAATATCTTACTTTACTCATAGTAAAAAATTAATTTGAAATCACTGGTCAAAATAAATTTATTTGAAAAACTATATACACCAACCGAAAAGCGGAACGGCACCAGATGCCCTGTTACGGTTGGGTATAGACTAAAAATGAAAAAGTAGCATATAAAAAAACAACTGAATTTAGAAGAAATATGGCCGATACATAAAAAGACAATTAATACAATTACGCATAGTGTCCGAATAACCCAAAAAGGGAAAAAAAAACAGGAAAACAAACAAAGTATTTACCTGGTGTTATCTTCCAGAAAATCTATAGGAATAAAATCACTCAAAAAAATAGTCACTTGTAAAAAAACCAATAGTTCTTTTATTTAGATGAATCCATGTTGAGAGACAGGAAAATAGTGGGGTGGAGTAGTGGGTGAAGAGTAGTAAATTCAGGAACACGGAACATTGGATGAAAACTGGCTTAGACGAGATCAACTTCAGGAACATGGGAATTTGGAATGAAACTGGCTTAGACTAGATCAAATTCGGGAACATGGGAATTTTTTGATGAATAACTGGCTTAGACGAGATCAACTTCAGGAACATGGGAATTTGGAATGAAACTGGCTTAGACGAGATCAAATTCGGGAACATGGGAATTTTTGATGAATAACTGGCTTAGACGAGATCAACTTCAGGAACATGGGAATTTGGAATGAAACTGGCTTAGACGAGATCAAATCGGAACTGCATGTTGACGATCACTCTCCTCCATCTTAGAGATCAATTTTATCCATTAATCAATTAGTGATGATCGGTAGCCAAGGTGTTAGCAGCAATAAAACTCGGAAATTTTGATTTGAAGGCATATTGAGGCCAATATATTAGCAAAAAAAGGCAGTCAGTGGAATTTTTCAATGGCTAAGAAAATGTTCATCTCATAAAAGAAACTACACAAGAAAAATGGCGAAGGAGACGCCATCCTCACCTCCTAACGAGGACAGGATAAAAAGTAAAATCCCGCAACAGCGCGACGTGGAGTATGATACTCTCGAATTTCGAATGCAATCGTCATCTTTCCGCGCGCTCCTTTTATAAGATACAAAAACTTAAAGTTGAAGTTGTAGTGCATGTTGTGCAAGTTAAAGTTAAATTACCTAAAAATCACGAGTTGAGACGAAAAATTGATTATGCGTTAAAAGTTACGGTTGAGAAACACAACATACACGCGGAGATGAAAGAAGCCGACAACCCCTGCGAATTCTCAGAAAAAAAAGGGTGGAAACTTCTCGAAATAAAGGGGCTCTTTAAGGAGCTGGTAAGGAATTTTAGGGGGAGAATGTCCAAATTGCGCTACCGCTTAAGGGGCTAAAGAAAGATGAAAATAAAAGAATGTATTACAAAATTAAAAGAATTAGTATTATTGATTAAAAAAAAGAATATTTATAAATTAGGCTGTGACCTAATGTCACAATATCTAATATGCATTTGAAATTATGAGAACTTAAGCGTGGTATCATCGATTTTAAACTTTAAGTTTTTCTAAAAATAAATATAATATAATTACTTTAACGTTCAATCAATGATATTTTTGCTTTTTTATAAGTAAATTATTCGAATACAAAATTATTCACATCTACATTTTTTTGGAGTCACATTTGCTGCTCCTTCCTTCAGCTCTGAACTATTTCTCACACTGAGAAAAAAATACCTGAATATGGTAAAATTTGCCTTGTTTCTTGCTCTATGAGAACGCAAAAATGCTTGGTAGTTTTTGCAAAAACGCTTTGGTAATGATTTTGGTAATAATATCTAACAATAAAATATGATTTTATAATACACGATAAAATTTGGTAATTTTATCATGTTACAGTAAATGATAATTTGGAAATTATTTTTTAATTTTGTATTTTTTACTAAATGAGTGGTAATAGGAACTATAATTTTGAAAACCAGAATTTATAATTGTGAAACCATTATCGTATGAATGGAAAAAAATTACCAAACGAAGAATGGTTTAAGTATCGTATATTTTGGTTTCAATAACCAAAATTATGTTTCTTTTTGCTGCACAAATCTACTAGATACACTTAAGTTTTTTGGTAATTTTTTTTCACATTTTAATTCAGTAACTAAGTTTCTTACCATAATCTGCATTCTATATTTTTCAAATATTCTTATTTTTTACAAGCAGGTGGAAAAATTGTATTTTTCTATTATTATGTGGAGTTTATCATCATTATAACGAAGAGATTGAGTATGCTTAATTTAAATGAATTCGATACCAAAGTTTACATAATAAGGAACGTTATTAAATAATAACATTCAACTGTCCACATATACCTTTCATATTTTGTTTTTACTCCAATATAGATTTAATAAAAAGAAATCTTTGCAACATAATTATTGAAATCATAAAACAATGTTTTCTTTCAAACTTTTCTAATTGATGATATTATAGATTTAAAAAAATCATAATAGCTGCAGTGATTGAAATTTCTCTTCAATTCTTGACTTGCTTCCAAAACACAGTTTAATGTACATAAATGGCCACACTGCTGTTACAACTAATAGAATTGATTAATTCGTTAAAATTTCAGGTAGGAATATCATAATATTTCAATTTTTCTAGTTGAGTAATTTTTTAAAGCACTCTAGCTCAGGTAGAAGAAATATAGTCTGTCTATGAAAAGAACTCCCTTCACCATTCATCTGGAGCTGTGGCGTTGATTATGGTAACGAGATTTAACTATTTCTAATAGTAGTGTTGGGTCAATATTTGAAAAGTTTTGGTTCGAGTCGGCTAGATAGAGGGAATCAGGGGAGAGAGAAGCTCCCCTCTTTGAAGTGCATTAATTTTTGTTCCCATTGCTGAAGACGGCTTGGCGAGGGGAGTTCTTTCAAGAAATGATATTTATGTCCTGTCACCATGTTAAAATTTGTGGCCTATATTTTATGCAGAGTGTTCTGCAAAGACTATTCGTAATATTTATTTCTAAGCAGAACTCAATGGAGCTCATAAATTAATATTTAAGTGAAGAAAAACACAAAAATGCTAGCGAATTCTTAGGAAGGTGGATTTAATACACTTCAAAATTGCTTTAATTGGAATACGAAACTTGAAAGTATTACTAACAATTGTTTCACAACTTTTCTTGGTTTAGTAGTGCAATGAAACCTACTCTGTGTTGTGTATACCAAGCTCATGTAAAGTTTCTAACCATATAAATTGTAGCCATATGTTGCAGAAATATTTTAAGAGAAACGAGGGGGAAGAAATATTATGTCATAACTGAAATATTTTGATCCCTGCATCATGCATCTTATGTATATTACTAGCGAAGGAAGATTATTTAATTTAAATTTTTTATAGGGAAATCAAATAAATTAAATTGCATAAATATGTTTACTTAAAATGTTTTGTAATAGTTGTTTTTGAAAATAATAAAATAGTGGTGCTGTGTATAAAAAAATTACATACATAAAATAATAAATCTTATTTCAATGAAAGAAAAGGGAGGTGTGTTGTATTATGGATTTCATGCATATTAGATCTGTGTTCTGTGTAAAAAGTAATAAAGAAAACACACTTAAAACTTTCTGATCGAATAAACAGATATTCACGTTCTATCTATCTTAGTGATTGAAGGTCCTGACCTGAAATATTCTAATTAATTAGAGGAGAATACATTTTAAATGACGAAATCAGACAAAAAATGTACTTTTTCGGAAAAAGTATTGTACCATTTGTCAAAAAATATGGAATTTTGATCCTCAAAATAGTAGGAGTAACTGTATTTTGAAAAATAGGGTTCCAATCATTTGGCCAAGAGAGTGCTAGAAAGTTTGCACCCCTTTATGTTAGTTTTTACTTTTTGCGTATTTCCTGCATCACGAGAACTTTTGAAATCAATCGTTAATTTTTTTAAACACAATTCTAAAATGTCTCTGTATACAAAAGTCATACGTTTATTCAAAGATAATCTATTCAAAAAGAAGATTTTAAAAATTATGAACTATTTATTATTATTTTATAAAATACTAGTTGAAAACATTATAATTGTAGGGCATAAAAAATTATACTTTAAAGAATGCAATTTTAAACGGCAAAGAGAAAATTTTGAAGGAAATTGATCGAATAGTTCTAGAGGAATCAAATTTAAAACTTACCAGTTTTTTTTAAAAAAAAAACAATTCATTAAATAATCATGAATTGCGTACGAATTCGTTATTTTCCTATTTAACATTCCAAAATAAGCAACTACATTATCTCGAAAACGAATGTAAACAAATTAATCGAACTTATTCATATAGAACTTGTTATTTCATAAATTAAAAATAATTATCTTTTTTCTACAATTAGATTTAAACATACTTATTCCCTTTTTTAAATTTTTTTTTATTATTTATTTATTTAATTATTATTTTTTTTGTTTGAACTAGTCACCCAGCGTGTTGATAATCATTTCGAATTTTGATAGAAAACTTTCTTTTTCAAAACAAATTAGTATTTCTATTTAAGATAAAATTTTCGATCCTTTAAGAAAAATAATTTATTTTCGTTTGGTCTAACAAAATTTTAAAAAAAGTGAGTGCATGTTGTACAGTTTCATGTGTAACAGTTTCAGTAAGCAGAAATTAATTTTTCTAAGGGCTTTACAACTTACAGTATATAAAAATTTTGATTTTTTTTATATGCTGCAAAATTGATTTTATGTATGACCGATTCTGTTTTTTCTTTTTAATTGGAGAGCCAGTGGTATAATAGCCTAGCGGCCAAACAGCGGGCAATTTATAATAATAATGATTTTGATTTTCTTAGTAAACCTATAATATAATCCCTAATTAATTTATTTTAGCTCATATATATAGTCCTTAATATAATCCTTTAGCTTATATATAATAGGTATAAAATAATCCTTAATTCTATTTATTTTAACTTATGCAGTCTTTTTAAAATTTATGTTTGAAGTTAACCAAGGATACAATGCATCCAAGATGCAACAGATGGCAGTCTAAGGAACAACACCATGTTGTACTGTCTACAAAGAAAGTGAACACCCTGAATTGATCTAATGATCGGATTTTTCCTTATTAATGTTCAATTTTGATGGTTCATGGGCTTGACTTTAAATATTTTAATTATTTAGTGCAATCGATATTTTAAGTTAAAAAATTAAACTCAAAAGCGTCCTTTCCCTAAAAAAACTTTTTTGGAGGATTTGTAAGCTGTTGCTTGAATGTAATATTTTGAAAATTTTTTTTTTTCAATTGTTATGATGCAATATATAATGTAATATTATTTTTAAACCAAATCACGCATTAAAAAATTAAATTACGTAATTTGATATTAATATTTATAAATTAATATTATTAATATTTTCCAAGTATTCGATGAAAATTTTAATTGAGAATAAGTCGGAATCTGTGGAGTCGGAGTCAAGTTCTCAAAAATTCTTTTTTTCGATCGATCGATTGAATCGAATCTTTCAACTTACGATTCCGCAGCTCTTGTGATCCAGCGTCTTCGATTGATTTTATTTTTCACTTCATGCATTATTTATAAAAAAAACACTAACAAGAATAATGAAATAAAATTGAAAACTTCTCTTATTTCAGTTCCATTATTATTGTCTAACAAGGAAATATCTTATGTTTTAATATTGTTTTTAAAATTATAGTACTTTAGAGCAATATTTAAAATATCTCAACATATGCCTAACATTATAACAGTTCTAAAAAAAATGCGTAATATTATATAAAACAGATAAAATAAACTCACCTTCATTTTAAGAACGTTTCAAATCTTTTGATGCTAGAAAACTATTTATTTACAAGAAGTGTGAAATGAACCAATGTGAGGAGTGAATTATTCCGTGTAAGGAAAATTTCGGACCGGAAATCTGTTCCATCTTTCCCTATAGGTCGTCGAACTACCTGGAGGAACTCTCAAAATAATGATAAAGCCAAGAAAGGGGGTCAGGAAGCTATTCTTTTTCTTAACCCTTTCTAAAGAAAACAATTGAAGTTTCGTAACCGATGGTCATGTCTTTTTACACCTACATTTATGTGTGAATAGAAACCTTGGTTCTCCTTTTTTTTTCATAAAAACAAATATAAATAGAAACAGAATTTTTGAATATTTAGAATTACTTTTGAATTATTTAGAATTTATTTCAGTCAGATTAGACTTCCAGTATCCAGGGACTTAATACATTTCTCAAAATAAATGTAGCGTATAGTATTGCATATATTTCGATTTTCTAAAATTGTTTACGACATTTTTTTTAAAAAATATTTATAAAGTTTCTTACAAATTTATTAAATATGATTCTGAAAAAATATCTGTATAATGTAGTGAGAAAACATTTGTAGTTTCCAGGTAAAAAATATTGTTTTTAAAATATAGGCGAAGGGAATTTTCAGTAATTCGGGGTAAAGTTTGTAGTTTTAAAAATAATTAATCTTATTTTTGTAGGAATAATTATGATAAATAATATGGTATAACTAAGAAATATGGTATAACAAAGGGTAAAGTATAATATGGTACGACAAAGAATAGCTGAAATCTTCAAAATAAGTAAAAAATTATAAAACTAATAACCAGAAGATGTGAAAAATTAATTTTAATTAGAAGAAGATTCTAAATTATTCAATGACTATTTTTACTATTATTTCTTCTATGTCATAAAGCGATTTTTTGCTGTTGTTTTTTCAAATTAATTATAGATAAGTAAAACAATAATTAGTTATCGTAATAGTAATTAAAAAACGTCAATAAATATGTTTTATACATTTAGAAATGAATCATAAAAGTGTTATTAATAAAGATACTACAGCAGTCTTTAATTGTGAAAATTAACTAATTATTGAATTTCAAAAATTTTATTTACTTGAAGTTAAGAATTTAAAGCTTCACTTATGTATTTTGGTCATTTCGTATCAAATATCTCATTAGGATTTGTTATCCGTTTAGCGATTAAGAATTTAAATTCCTAAAAATTAAGAATAACTTAAAAATTGCAAACAATTACAGATGAGCGTAATTAATGAAAATCAATACTTTTGAGAGACTGTTTTTGCTTTTTTTTTGTTCAGTCAAGAAATGTAATTTTTTTTTTTAAAGTTAACGAATAATTTATACTTTCATGTAAATACATAAAATGTATATCTCCGTTTTTCTAAGTGCTTGTTTAGCCATAATTATTTTCTAGAATTGTAAAAATAAGTAGCTTTTTTTCATGAGTCATCTTGAACATACGGAGTGTCTTCTCCCTACCATTTGGCCAAATATAGGCGAATGATATTTTCCACTGGAAAGAAAAAACTCGATCCTCAAAATTACGCCAAAATGAATTTTTCTAAACGCAATATTTTTCATTCGATTTCAGTAATTTTCGGTAGATGTGCCTCACAAGCAATTAGAAATGGATCCAAATAATATAAGCCTGAAACATACTACCGTAAAATAGTTTTCTATGGGAAAAAAAAATCATAAACAAATCTTAAGATTTGCATTTAGCGAAGACTTTCGAAAATTGGCGAAGACTTTCGATATTTGGCTAATTTACTGGCTATTAATTTGAAATCTTTAACCCGGACCCGGTATATGCTATTACTAATTTCAGTGTAAGGAGTCATAACACTGTGAGAGGTCTTTATTCTAACATAAACTCATAGAATGCGTAAATACCATTGAAAATAAAATAAAAAATGCATTGTTACAATTGGTAAAAATGGATACATCAGAGTTTGAAAGAAAAGAAAAAAATGCTGAATCAATGAGAAATGATTGATTTCCATTGATAAAACGCAGCACATTTCGAGATACCTTTTGCACAATTTTTATTAAAACATATTTTTCATATTTTAGTATTAATTTCTGCTAAAATAAGGCGAGAATATTATATTTAGCATTTAATTAATTTATGGTTATGAAATGCATCATGAGACACAAGTATCTTCTTCTGCATTATAGATAAAATCTTCCAAACACGGCTCAGATTAAGATCCCAAACAATCATTTTTCAAATTTGTCCTGATTTGCAGTTAGTTAGATCTATGAGAAACAGTTATACATCAATGAACTCTTTTTTAATTTAAAAAATCAATTATTGATACATTTTTTATTATAAATGTAAAAAAAATAAATATTTCTTTGGGATTTTATATGTTAGTACAAATATAATTCTGATAACCTAGAAGACTTTTTTAATAACTATTAGATTGCTTTTATATATAAAACAATACTAAAATATATTTTTGCTTTAAAAAGCAGTAGTTTGAGTACCTTGCACTTAAAGTAAAGCTTTGATTTTTTACTATATATACAATTTCATTAGGAAAAATTGTCTGTGCTCGGAAATCCTCTTTTAACGTTTCATTTCTGTTCAACTTACAGATCAATTTATTCACTCTTTTTGCTGCTAAACCCAGAAAGAAATGCTATAGGTTTCGTGACAATATACACAATGGTGTGTTTTACATAGTATCGATGTTATTTTATTGATGTATTATTATAATTATACATAAATAATATTAAGGTAATAAAAATTTTTCAAACCAATAAAAAATATTTAATATTTTTGCTGTTAGATGGCAGCACTATAAATTTTTCTGGATTGAAAAATAATATATGATGTATTTAATATTTTTAAGAACATTTATAAAATCTGACTACGTTCAAAAATTCGCAATGCTTTTCTATGTAGTTTAATTCCTTATCTACTTTAGATAGAAGAACAATTAAACGAAGCATAATATTAATGTTTTCATATTACATTTGCAGCAATTTAGTTATTAGCAAAATAAAATGTTATTACATCAATTTAAAAAACTAATTCAATATTATTTGTTTACATAGTTCATTGATTTAAATAAACTTGTTTGATATCAAACTACATTATATTTAATTTCGGAATTATTATTTGAAGAGTTTTAGAATTTTAATTTATTCTCTAAATTTAAATTATTGTTTATTCATATAAATGCACCTACGATTATAATACTTCTTTCCTTAAGGATATTAAAATTAAATTTTGCCTAAAATTAGAGAGGAAGTGAAAAGAAAAAGAAATTCTAACATAAAAATATTAACTCCTTAAAGTAAAAATTTATTTAAAAAAAAATTTTACTTCATAAATTTTTCAGTTCAAAAATAATTTTTGATTTAAAAAATAATATCTCATTAAAATTTTTTTTTTTAATTTCATTGAAAAGTTATTCAAATAATTTAAAAATTATTAAAAATAATTTCAAAGTTATTCATACAAATTAAAAATTATTCGAACAATTTAAAGATCCTTCAAAAGATTTAAAATTCCTCACACATTTAAATATTTTTCATTATATTTTTAGAATAAAAACTACTCAAGTGAAAAATGCTATAAAAAAAAACATACCATTACAATTATTCACATCCCTTTCTTTTTAGTCAGCATCAATTGATTAAAATAATTTCACAAAAAATTACATTTATTTGAATGAAGTAATAAAAATCGTAATTTATTTGTTGATGCTTGCGTTTTTGTTTCGAAGCAGAATAGAAAAAATAATTCAAATAATCGATACGTTGTTTACTTAAACTATTTCTTAAAAGTTAAACTATTTCATTGTTGCAAGTGATAATCAATAAAATTGAATAAATGCTAAATTACATCTGATTTTAAAAATAATGAAGCAATGTAAATAATGAAGCAATGTATCCAGTTACTTTAGAAAATTAGAAACAAAAATGTGCATCCCTTTCACTATTTTTTTCTTCAAAAAGAGGCGATATTGGTAGCGAAATAATTGAAGCAAGAATACATTTTTTTAAAATTTTATACTTTTTAATGTAGTCTGGAAAAATTGAAAATGCAAACAACTAAAAGGTGAGAAAAAAAAACTGAAAATTTGAAAACTCAGTGGTTCATTTTTACTACTCGTGCTCGGTGGACTTCAGTTAAATCTTGCATATCAGGCTTTCTGTTCGCCAAATTTAAGCGTATAGGTCTCCTTTGAAACAAATGTCCAACCTACTTCTTTGTTTTGTGAGAAGCTGGATGACCGAACTAAATTTTCTTTCCACTAAATATGTTGACTGACCCAGATGAGGTGTGATTCGCTGGATTTTCTTATCATTATCAATTGCAATTTCTTTCTTTTGCATATTCATCGCCCCCTGATCACCCACCTGAGGATTATCGCCCCACTGAGGAGCCATATCGCCCCCAGGTTGGGAACCACTGGCTTAGAAGACTCAATGAACACGGTGCAGGACAATCAATTACTAATAGTAATATACATTAATTACTAGCAGTAATATACATCAATTACTAATAGTAATATTTATCCAAAAGGATTAGGGTATGCTATGTGCTATGTAGACTGAAGTGGAAGAAAAAACGCGAATAAAATACAAATCAAGTGCAGAAATACTAGTTTCGGTTCTCTAGACAAGAATCTTCTTCATTGTGCAAACAACAACACGGATCCTCATTTTGGTGTTTTGATGCTGAGGAAGGTTCTTGTGGAAAGAACTGAAACTATAGTATGTTCATTTCTGTACTCAATTTGTGCGTTATTCAAGTTGTTTTTCATTTCGCATTCAATATTTATTTTTTGCTTTTATCAATCGTTTAAATAGTTCTTTTCCCCTTCCGAGTACCATATTGGACTGATCGTTCTCATTTGATTACTGAAATGAAGCATCGCTGGCTGGGGCCAGTGAGCGGTTGGTTGATCACTTTGATCAGCGTTCGAAAGAACTGAGGGTACGAGGTATCAGTTCTCATTGGTTAAACTGTTCTACCGTAAAGTGCTCGACTTCCAAAGCGAGTGAACTATTTCCTTTTCAGGGAATCAAAATTGTAATGGCATGTCTTTGGATCATCATCAGTAATGTGTTCCAGACAGTCGCTAGTTGGCCATTGCACTACTCTAGAGCGAAATGAACTTAATGCTATTTCTATTACTTATCCGTGGAGGCTCAGGGGATAGAGCGCTAACCTCCCAATGAGGTGAAACGGGTTCAAATCCCGACAATGGCTGGTTGGTTCGAATTCCGTATCCGGCTTGCACCGCTGACATAAAATATCCTCAGTCGTAGACGGATCATGGATTTGAGTCCTCTTGCCGTCAGGCTAACCATGGGCGGTTTTTGTAGTTTTTCTCTCCATGTAACACAAATGCGGGTTAGTTCCATCAAAAAGTCCATCATTAAGGCAAATTTCATCCAATATTTGATCCAGGAGCTCCCTTTTCCTCTGGATTGGGTTCAAAATTACAAGGATACGGAGTTGAACATTGTTAGTCGTTAACTGAAAATTCGGTCGGCTGTTCAACGACTGTTATAAATATTGCTATTACTACCTCCATCCAAATTAAATTCATGTTCATAGAAATGTCAAAATATGAAAAACATTGGAAATACGTAAAGCAGGGGTCATATTAGTTTTCACGAGATCATTTTACAAAGAAAATAGACAGGATGGTGTCAAAAGTCGATTTTTTTCCCTCCCTTTGCAACAGTGATTATCTTTTCTTCTTTTTTTTATTCTTAATAGTTTTATCGTAACTCAATTTGTATCGCAAAAATTTATTCAATTTTAAATGCTACACCATTCAAGAGGTAATAAATATTTTCCGGAAATGAATAAAACAGTATTTTCTTATTGATAAAGACGATTATTTTTTTTCCGTGAGAACATATACTACAATAAACAATTTTCTTTTTTGCTTCCTATAATAATGCAGAATTTAAAGAAAGTTAGAATTGTATAAGTGATAAATCGATTTTTTCTTTTGCAACAGTGTTCATCGCTTTTTTTCTATTATTCTTAATCGTTTTTCAGTAACTTAATTTCTATTGCAAAAATATATTCAATTTCAAATGCTACACCATTGAGGAGGTAATAAATATTTCCCGGAAATGAATAAAGCAGTACTTTCTTTTTGATAGAGACGATTATTTTTTCGTGAGAATACATACTACAATAAGCAGTTTTCAGTTTTGTTTCTTCATGATAATGTAGAATTCAAACAAATTTAGAATAGTATAAGAAAGTGAATGCAGATGATGAGCAGTTATAGAAAGCATAAATCAAGACAGCGTGACGAAGGGTGGAAAAATATCAACCTTTTGCATCGTCTAGGAAAGTGCAATAAAATATCAGTTATAAAATTCGAGTTTTTTATAGTTTGAAAAATATTTTTATGGGTCTCTCAGGTATGCCTTTGTTTAGCACGACTTTTGGTAATAATAGTTATAATACAGAATGTATTCACAGTTTTACAGCCTTTAATATTATTAAAAAATGTTCTACGTTATCATCATTTCGGATAGCATTTCCTCTAAATGATTAAAAAATTATACAATTATACAGTCTGGTAAAAAAAGAGGTGGTAATTGATGATTAAATAATCCACAGAAAATAATTTATAATAATACACTACAAAAAAAGAACCAAACAAAAAGAAAAACTCTTAACTGGCAAAGATTATTGGTAGTAATTAAGACAGAAAAAAAAATTAATAATTAGAATGTAATACGCTAACAATATATAATGCAAAATACAAAAATAATGCAAGAAAAATGTATAGTAAATTAGTCTATCAGATTACAATTGATAATATTATAATAAGACAAAAATCAATTATAATACGATATGAAAAAATTAATTAATAATTATTACAAAAAAAGATCATTATACTGTCTGATGTAATAGAGTTGATAATAAATAAGCTTAAGAGAAAATAATGGATAGTAATCGGGTTTGACCAAAAATAGTTGACCGTTACACAGTGTGGTCAAAAGTAATTGGTAATAATGCAGTTTTACAATAAATTAATGATAATAATACAATCTTTCATTAAAAAAATATTTTTTTGCAACTACTTTTCCAGAAAGCAGTCATGTTGAAATATAGTTTTGCAAAGGTTGAACTGTGATGGGTAAGGCCCGGATTTTGATGGCATTTGCATTTTTTGCATTTTTGGACATTTTTTGTCCTTTAGAGCATTTTTTGAGATTTATAGGGCATTTTCTTTAAATTTTGGGGCGTATTTTGCATTTTAAAGCATTTTTAAAATTTCTTGTTAATTTTTTCTAATTTTTGTTATTTTTTATAATTTTTTATTATTACACTGGCTTCCAAACAATGAAGAAAATCTCTAGGATATTAACAGGTGAAGCAACATCTTTTCAAATTGAAGAAGAATTGTCAGTAAGTGTGACCGTCCTTTTCAAGTAAGCACCAATAACATCAGTAGACGTTGAAAGAAGCCTCTCCTGGTATAAAAATTTGCTTTCAGACAAGAGACGCTCGTTTACATTTCAAAATATTAAAAAAAAATTTAATAATCCACTGTAATTCTGATATTTAGTAATATTATGAGATGGAAGTTGTTATATTCATTTGAGTTTATATACAAAATGAAAATGTTTTGAAGTCAATATATTTTCCTTTTTTTTGTTATTTTAGGATATAAAACATATTTTTCAAACTTTAATGAACGTAGAACAAGTATTGCATTGCTTTATATTTTTTGAAACGACTCATAATAATTTTAAAGCGTAAAACATTGTTTTAGTTCAATATTTTTACTTCTATTTAAGTCATGTCATAAGGCATTTTTAGCGCGATTTTCGCATTTTAAGGGCATTTTTTGCACTTTTAAGGGCATTTTTTGCACTTTTTAAGGGCATTAATTGAGATTTGTTAGGTCATCAAAATCCGGGCTCTAGTGATGGGTCTCCTATTTATAAAAATTAACTATAATTAGTTATTCGCAGAATGATATAAGAATAAGTGACTCGTTATTTTGAACACAACTAAGAAGACAATAAACATCAGAGTCAAATCTAAGGGTAATATATCTCTTCTTGAGTTATTTTTCGTCTAAAACTAAATCTTATATGTCTTATGGAGAGAGTAAAAATTGTTTGATTCCTTTATCCAGGCTAAAGTGCAAGATTTCTGTGATTACTACCCTTAAAACCTTAATGCCATCACTGGGTATTTTTATAACTAATTGATAACTGAAGTGCACAGTGTTATTTTTTATATCATATTTTAATCATCGTTGAACTGCTGACCCAATTTTGAGTTTATGATTATGAATGTTCAACTCAGTAGCCTTGTAATTTTGAACCCAATCCAGAAGAAAATATATTTCCTGGATCAAGCATTGGGAGTAATTGGTCTTCGCGGAGGACTTTTAAACGCAACTAACTCCATTTGCGTTACACGGAGAAGAAAATCTCGAATACCTTAAGCGATTAGACTGGCGGCAAGAGGACTCTAACCCATGATCCGTCAGCCATTGAGGATATGTAATGTCAGCACTGTGGTCGGTGCGCGCTGGGTGCGGAAATTTTATCGACCAGCCATCGGTGTGATTTGAAAGATTTGAACCCGGGTTACCTCATGGGAGGCGAGCTCTCCATTTCCTAATCTACAAAGGTTCTCTCAGTGGGTTATTTGTGACTTTGGAATGCCTGGCCACACTTTTCTAATTTCAATTTATGTTATTGCTTTTTACTTTTTTTTTGTTGGAATGATTTCATATTAATGCCATTAATTTTTAATAATTTTTATAATAATGAGTGTAGCCAATAGTAAGAAAGTTGTGATTGGGAATTGCTTAACTAATAACATTGCATAACATAAATGTTCTTCTGAAAAATGTTAATTTGAAAAATTCCCTGTATATATATATATTTGAAAAAAACTCTAGTAGTAAAAAAAATATTGCAACTTTTGTTTAAACGGGTTTACTTTTGTCAAATTTAACTAAACTGGTTTATTCATTAAAACTAGTTTCTTCATTACTAAACTAGTTTCTTCATTAAAAAAATTGCCATCGGGACTATCGCTTTTTATCATGATCATAATAGTATTATATACGATAAATAATAGTTTAATAATATTTATAATAGTATAATATAAGATTCATAAAAGTGAGCTATTTTCCGAAAAAGTTTAGTTTCGTTTGCTTTGTATATTACACATAAATATTCTGGAGAAAAAAAATTTACCTTTAGCGTGAACGAACGTTCTTCGTGTGAAAAGTCGATTAGGTTGGAATCTTAGGAATGTAAAGATGACTTCACTCGCAATTATTTCTTTCTAGAACCATGAAAATTTTTCATCGTTTTGCACGGCTGATGAAGGTGAAAATGTTTTTAAAATAGTCAAAATTTTTCTTCCAGTAAACAGTATTTACATTTTTATCTTTTGTTTGGTCGCTTCGCAATGTATATTTTTAGCAAATTTATGCATGTTCAATCAATTGAATAAGTTCAAATTAAATAGACTCATTTACAGAACATTCCGCAAAAACTTTTGTTAATTATTAATTAATTATTAATTAATTATTAATTAATTATACTAGGTCTACTTAGTATTGCCTCATTATAATAGGACAGTTGACGTGCAGGGCTTAAAAACTCTCTGCCAGGCATTTTAATCGACTAAATAGATGCCCTTCGAAACTTATTCAAACTTAAACTTCATTTTTAAGTGGATATTAAAAACAATTACTAATGCACCTGTTATTAATCTGTCAAAAAAGACACCAAGAACTTTATATCAACATAGTTTAAGTCTGAATGAGGAATATTATCGATTATTATCGATGAAGTATTACAAATCAAATAAGCACTGATAGAATTGCTTAGCATGGTTCATTGGCTGTTACGCACGAATAAGCATTGATGCAGTAAAAGTATTGCACTGTTTTAAAATAGGTCACTCGAATGCTAAAAGTTACACGATTTCTCAACCATCCACACTGATCCCCTCTCCGTAACTGCTGTTTCAGTAAATTTTACTTTTTCTCCACACAAGTGTATTCCAACGTTTACTGAAATGTACTGCTGTTGGAAAAGAAGCAAGATTTTCAAAAACCATGGTAACAGAGAGGAGAAAGTGTAGAAAGAGGAGAAATCGTGTAACCCTGAGATGCCTATTCTATTTACAAAGAATAAAGAAGCGTTTCTCAAACAGAAGTATTAATAATTATTGTCAAGTGTACGCCCAAACGGGAATCTCAGAATTAAAAAGACTTGTCTAATTGGAATTTTTAAATGGCATAGTCATGACAGTCAATGTAATCTTTGAACCCTGGTGTCTAGGTAAAATGAAGTGGACAAGATATTAGAACCCTATACTGTTTAGTATAGGGTTCCTCGATGAAATTATTTACAAATACTCCAAGAGTATATATTTCAACCAAGTTTTTTACTTTTTAATGGTTCGAGATGTGAAATAAATGTCAAATTTAAAATGCTAAGTACAAAGCTGTCATTTGTGCTGATTAAAATTAAGATTAAGATTAAGATTAACATATGACTTGGAACATTCTACGGAATTGAGAGACAGCTCAAAGTTTAGTATAGGGTTCCCCTTACTTATGATGATGATAATGACGGTGCTGAATGCAACAATCTTGAATATATCTTCAAAAGCAATCAAGATTGCTTTTGATGGCAACCTTCCATTAGAAAAATGATAGCTTTATTTTCGATTTTCTAATTCTGA